>NW_027192967.1:0-186000 GCF_949987515.2 Delphinus delphis | reverse complement strand
TGAAGGAAGAATACCTTAAACCTGGGTAGTTGAGACCCTTGTAATGGGTACCATGCAATATGACTCCAAAGGGTCTTCATTTGCTCACCGAACCTCTCCAATCCTATCACTGCTGCGTTTATGCCCCTGTACACATGCTTGATTCTCTTTTGGAGACATAGCAATCCATAGGTTTTACGATACTTACTAGTCAGGTACATTCTTAGGCGTTTAATATGCGGTGTTGAGTCCATTTCGTTGAGCAAGGAGTAGCTCTTGTCTATTCCATATTTGACTTAAGGAACTTTATCTGTGCTCATTTCAATCTCTGGTTTTATGCAGCACCCCAACTCACCTTTACCCTTAAGCAAGCATAAGTTGGTTTTCTAAATTTGAGACCCTGTTCTGTTCTGTAATTCAGTTCCTGTGTAGCCAAGTTTACATTCCGTGTATTACTGATATCTTATGATGTTTCCTTTTCTGTGTGACTTATTTCAGTTAGAAACATCATACCTGAATCCACTCATTGTGCTGCTAAGGGCCTGATGACATAGATTTCATTGCTGAGTGATATTGCTTTGTAAGTAAATACCACAACTTCTTTATCCATTTTTCACTTTCTGCGATGTTGAACTTGTACTGTAAACGAGGTTCTTGTAAACAGAGGCGTCCCAAACTTTGGGGTGGCTGTGTCTTTTTGATTTTAATTTCCCTAAGCTATAGGACCATAAGTGGAAGTGCCCTAGGCTCTGTTGCTTTGTTTTTTAGATGTTTCAGGAAACACCATACACTTCTCCCCAGTGTCTGTTGGCAATTTACATCCCGCCCATCAGCATAACAAGGCTCCCAGTTCTCCATGGCCTGTCCTGCCTTTCTGGATTTTACACTTTTTTCAGATGGCCCTTTTGACCGGGGGGAAGTGAGACTTCCTTGTAGTGCAGATTTCCTTTGCAAGCTTGCTTGGTTGGCCAAAAAGGGCGTATGCGTTTTTTCCTGAATATATTCAGGAAAAAACGCATACGCCCTTTTTGGCCAAGTGCATCATTGTGGACGTTCTGCCTCTTTTCCTATGCTTTCAATGCAATTCCAGTCTACCTCCTGAAATCGGTTTCCTGCAATTCTGCCCCGCTTTCAAGTCCTCTTGGCAGCCTTACTTCAGTCTATTTTTGGACGATAGCTGTCATTTATAACTCTGCAGGTTTGTGAATTACAGTGCCCCTGAGCTCCTTTCTTCAACTCGCTTTCTTTTGAGCTGGCCGCAACACCGCAGGATGGCTTCAGGCCCTAATCTGGTTCCGGTACGGCACGCTGAGCCTTTGGTTATTTCCTCTTCCTGGTGGGAAATGAGAGTTAAATTTGCCCGTCCAGACACCTCCAGCTAGCCTCTCATTGGTTCTCGCTATTCCTGTTCATCTTCCGCAGAAATTGCAAACTGGGCCAAACAGGAGGTTAAAGGCGCTGACTCTCCAAGTGGGGAGAGTGTTAGTAAAGCGTCTGGAATGTTGCACCCGAGTACCAGGGGAGGAAAACTGAGACATATTTGAACACGTCTCCCGTTCACATGGTTGATCATACTTGGGTTCCACATGCATGTTTTAGCTGAAGGAAGAATACCTTAAACCTGGAGAGTTGAGACCCTTGTAATGGGTACCATGCAATATGACTTCAAAGGGTCTTCATTTGCTCACCGAACCTCTCCAATCCTATCACTGCTGCGTTTATGCCCCTGTACACATGCTTGATTCTCTTTTGGAGACATAGCAATCCATAGGTTTTACGATACTTACTAGTCAGGTACATTCTTAGGCGTTTAATATGCGGTGTTGAGTCCATTTCGTTGAGCAAGGAGTAGCTCTTGTCTATTCCATATTTGACTTAAGGAACTTTATCTGTGCTCATTTCAATCTCTGGTTTTATGCAGCACCCCAACTCACCTTTACCCTTAAGCAAGCATAAGTTGGTTTTCTAAATTTGAGACCCTGTTCTGTTCTGTAATTCAGTTCCTGTGTAGCCAAGTTTACATTCCGTGTATTACTGATATCTTATGATGTTTCCTTTTCTGTGTGACTTATTTCAGTTAGAAACATCATACCTGAATCCACTCATTGTGCTGCTAAGGGCCTGATGACATAGATTTCATTGCTGAGTGATATTGCTTTGTAAGTAAATACCACAACTTCTTTATCCATTTTTCAATTTCTGCGATGTTGAACTTGTACTGTAAACGAGGTTCTTGTAAACAGAGGCGTCCCAAACTTTGGGGTGGCTGTGTCTTTTTGATTTTAATTTCCCTAAGCTATAGGACCATAAGTGGAAGTGCCCTAGGCTCTGTTGCTTTGTTTTTTAGATGTTTCAGGAAACACCATACACTTCTCCCCAGTGTCTGTTGGCAATTTACATCCCGCCCATCAGCATAACAAGGCTCCCAGTTCTCCATGGCCTGTCCTGCCTTTCTGGATTTTACACTTTTTTCAGATGGCCCTTTTGACCGGGGGGAAGTGAGACTTCATTGTAGTGCAGATTTCCTTTGCAAGCTTGCTTGGTTGGCCAAAAAGGGCGTATGCGTTTTTTCCTGAATATATTCAGGAAAAAACGCATACGCCCTTTTTGGCCAAGTGCATCATTGTGGACGTTCTGCCTCTTTTCCTATGCTTTCAATGCAATTCCAGTCTACCTCCTGAAATCGGTTTCCTGCAATTCTGCCCCGCTTTCAAGTCCTCTTGGCAGCCTTACTTCAGTCTATTTTTGGACGATAGCTGTCATTTATAACTCTGCAGGTTTGTGAATTACAGTGCCCCTGAGCTCCTTTCTTCAACTCGCTTTCTTGTGACCTGGCCGCAACACCGCAGGATGGCTTCAGGCCCTAATCTGGTTCAGGCACGGCACGCTGAGCCTTTGGTTATTTCCTCTTCCTGGTGGGAAATGAGAGTTAAATTTGCCCGTCCAGACACCTCCAGCTAGTCTCTCATTGGTTCTCGCTATTCCTGTTCATCTTCCGCAGAAATTGCAAACTGGGCCAAACAGGAGGTTAAAGGCGCTGACTCTCCAAGTGGGGAGAGTGTTAGTAAAGCGTCTGGAATGTTGCACCCGAGTACCAGGGGAGGAAAACTGAGACATATTTGAACACGTCTCCCGTTCACATGGTTGATCATACTTGGGTTCCACATGCATGTTTTAGCTGAAGGAAGAATACCTTAAACCTGGAGAGTTGAGACCCGTGGAATGGGTACCATGCAATATGACTTCAAAGGGTCTTCATTTGCTCACCGAACCTCTCCAATCCTATCACTGCTGCGTTTATGCCCCTGTACACATGCTTGATTCTCTTTTGGAGACATAGCAATCCATAGGTTTTACGATACTTACTAGTCAGGTACATTCTTAGGCGTTTAATATGCGGTGTTGAGTCCATTTCGTTGAGCAAGGAGTAGCTCTTGTCTATTCCATATTTGACTTAAGGAACTTTATCTGTGCTCATTTCAACCTCTGGTTTTATGCAGCACCCCAACTCACCTTTACCCTTAAGCAAGCATAAGTTGGTTTTCTAAATTTGAGACCCTGTTCTGTTCTGTAATTCAGTTCCTGTGTAGCCAAGTTTACATTCCGTGTATTACTGATATCTTATGATGTTTCTTTTTCTGTGTGACTTATTTCAGTTAGAATCATCATACCTGAATCCACTCATTGTGCTGCTAAGGGCCTGATGACACAGATTTCATTGCTGAGTGATATTGCTTTGTAAGTAAACACCACAACTTCTTTATCCATTTTTCACTTTCTGCGATGTTGAACTTGTACTGTAAACGAGGTTCTTGTAAACAGAGCCGTTCCAAACTTTGGGGTGGCTGTGTCTTTTTGATTTTAATTTCCCTAAGCTATAGGACCATAAGTGGAAGTGCCCTAGGTTCTGTTGCTTTGTTTTTTAGATGTTTCAGGAAACACCATACACTTCTCCCGAGTGGTTGTTGGCAATTTACATCCCGCCCATCAGCATAACAAGGCTCCCAGTTCTCCATGGCCTGTCCTGCCTTTCTGGATTTTACACTTTTTTCAGATGGCCCTTTTGACCGGGGGGAAGTGAGACTTCATTGTAGTGCAGATTTCCTTTGCAAGCTTGCTTGGTTGGCCAAAAAGGGCGTATGCGTTTTTTCCTGAATATATTCAGGAAAAAACGCATACGCCCTTTTTGGCCAAGTGCATCATTGTGGACGTTCTGCCTCTTTTCCTATGCTTTCAATGCAATTCCAGTCTACCTCCTGAAATCGGTTTCCTGCAATTCTGCCCCGCTTTCAAGTCCTCTTGGCAGCCTTACTTCAGTCTATTTTTGGACGATAGCTGTCATTTATAACTCTGCAGGTTTGTGAATTACAGTGCCCCTGAGCTCCTTTCTTCAACTCGCTTTCTTGTGACCTGGCCGCAACACCGCAGGATGGCTTCAGGCCCTAATCTGGTTCCGGCACGGCACGCTGAGCCTTTGGTTATTTCCTCTTCCTGGTGGGAAATGAGAGTTAAATTTGCCCGTCCAGACACCTCCAGCTAGTCTCTCATTGGTTCTCGCTATTCCTGTTCATCTTCCGCAGAAATTGCAAACTGGGCCAAACAGGAGGTTAAAGGCGCTGACTCTCCAAGTGGGGAGAGTGTTAGTAAAGCGTCTGGAATGTTGCACCCGAGTACCAGGGGAGGAAAACTGAGACATATTTGAACACGTCTCCCGTTCACATGGTTGATCATACTTGGGTTCCACATGCATGTTTTAGCTGAAGGAAGAATACCTTAAACCTGGAGAGTTGAGACCCGTGTAATGGGTACCATGCAATATGACTTCAAAGGGTCTTCATTTGCTCACCGAACCTCTCCAATCCTATCACTGCTGCGTTTATGCCCCTGTACACATGCTTGATTCTCTTTTGGAGACATAGCAATCCATAGGTTTTACGATACTTACTAGTCAGGTACATTCTTAGGCGTTTAATATGCGGTGTTGAGTCCATTTCGTTGAGCAAGGAGTAGCTCTTGTCTATTCCATATTTGACTTAAGGAACTTTATCTGTGCTCATTTCAACCTCTGGTTTTATGCAGCACCCCAACTCACCTTTACCCTTAAGCAAGCATAAGTTGGTTTTCTAAATTTGAGACCCTGTTCTGTTCTGTAATTCAGTTCCTGTGTAGCCAAGTTTACATTCCGTGTATTACTGATATCTTATGATGTTTCTTTTTCTGTGTGACTTATTTCAGTTAGAATCATCATACCTGAATCCACTCATTGTGATGCTAAGGGCCTGATGACATAGATTTCATTGCTGAGTGATATTGCTTTGTAAGTAAATACCACAACTTCTTTATCCATTTTTCACTTTCTGCGATGTTGAACTTGTACTGTAAACGAGGTTCTTGTAAACAGAGGCGTCCCAAACTTTGGGGTGGCTGTGTCTTTTTGATTTTAATTTCCCTAAGCTATAGGACCATAAGTGGCAGTGCCCTAGGTTCTGTTGCTTTGTTTTTTAGATGTTTCAGGAAACACCATACACTTCTCCCGAGTGTCTGTTGGCAATTTACATCCCGCCCATCAGCATAACAAGGCTCCCAGTTCTCCATGGCCTGTCCTGCCTTTCTGGATTTTACACTTTTTTCAGATGGCCCTTTTGACCGGGGGGAAGTGAGACTTCATTGTAGTGCAGATTTCCTTTGCAAGCTTGCTTGGTTGGCCAAAAAGGGCGTATGCGTTTTTTCCTGAATATATTCAGGAAAAAACGCATACGCCCTTTTTGGCCAAGTGCATCATTGTGGACGTTCTGCCTCTTTTCCTATGCTTTCAATGCAATTCCAGTCTACCTCCTGAAATCGGTTTCCTGCAATTCTGCCCCGCTTTCAAGTCCTCTTGGCAGCCTTACTTCAGTCTATTTTTGGACGATAGCTGTCATTTATAACTCTGCAGGTTTGTGAATTACAGTGCCCCTGAGCTCCTTTCTTCAACTCGCTTTCTTGTGACCTGGCCGCAACACCGCAGGATGGCTTCAGGCCCTAATCTGGTTCCGGTACAGCACGCTGAGCCTTTGGTTATTTCCTCTTCCAGGTGGGAAATGAGAGTTAAATTTGCCCGTCCAGACACCTCCAGCTAGCCTCTCATTGGTTCTCGCTATTCCTGTTCATCTTCCGCAGAAATTGCAAACTGGGCCAAACAGGAGGTTAAAGGCGCTGACTCTCCAAGTGGGGAGAGTGTTAGTAAAGCGTCTGGAATGTTGCACCCGAGTACCAGGGGAGGAAAACTGAGACATATTTGAACACGTCTCCCGTTCACATGGTTGATCATACTTGGGTTCCACATGCATGTTTTAGCTGAAGGAAGAATACCTTAAACCTAGAGAGTTGAGACCCGTGTAATGGGTACCATGCAATATGACTTCAAAGGGTCTTCATTTGCTCACCGAACCTCTCCAATCCTATCACTGCTGCGTTTATGCCCCTGTACACATGCTTGATTCTCTTTCGGAGACATAGCAATCCATAGGTTTTACGATAATTACTAGTCAGGTACATTCTTAGGCGTTTAATATGCGGTGTTGAGTCCATTTCGTTGAGCAAGGAGTAGCTCTTGTCTATTCCATATTTGACTTAAGGAACTTTATCTGTGCTCATTTCAATCTCTGGTTTTATGCAGCACCCCAACTCACCTTTACCCTTAAGCAAGCATAAGTTGGTTTTCTAAATTTGAGACCCTGTTCTGTTCTGTAATTCAGTTCCTGTGTAGCCAAGTTTACATTCCGTGTATTACTGATATCTTATGATGTTTCTTTTTCTGTGTGACTTACTTCAGTTAGAATCATCATACCTGAATCCACTCATTGTGCTGCTAAGGGCCTGATGACACAGATTTCATTGCTGAGTGATATTGCTTTGTAAGTAAATACCACAACTTCTTTATCCATTTTTCACTTTCTGCGATGTTGAACTTGTACTGTAAACGAGGTTCTTGTAAACAGAGCCGTTCCAAACTTTGGGGTGGCTGTGTCTTTTTGATTTTAATTTCCCTAAGCTAGAGGACCATAAGTGGAAGTGCCCTAGGTTCTGTTGCTTTGTTTTTTAGATGTTTCAGGAAACACCATACAGTTCTCCCTAGTGTCTGTTGGCAATTTACATCCCGCCCATCAGCATAACAAGGCTCCCAGTTCTCCATGGCCTGTCCTGCCTTTCTGGATTTTACACTTTTTTCAGATGGCCCTTTTGGCCGGGGGGAAGTGAGACTTCATTGTAGTGCAGATTTCCTTTGCAAGCTTGCTTGGTTGGCCAAAAAGGGCGTATGCGTTTTTTCCTGAATATATTCAGGAAAAAACGCATACGCCCTTTTTGGCCAAGTGCATCATTGTGGACGTTCTGCCTCTTTTCCTATGCTTTCAATGCAATTCCAGTCTACCTCCTGAAATCGGTTTCCTGCAATTCTGCCCCGCTTTCAAGTCCTCTTGGCAGCCTTACTTCAGTCTATTTTTGGACGATAGCTGTCATTTATAACTCTGCAGGTTTGTGAATTACAGTGCCCCTGAGCTCCTTTCTTCAACTCGCTTTCTTGTGACCTGGCCGCAACACCGCAGGATGGCTTCAGGCCCTAATCTGGTTCCGGTACAGCACGCTGAGCCTTTGGTTATTTCCTCTTCCAGGTGGGAAATGAGAGTTAAATTTGCCCGTCCAGACACCTCCAGCTAGCCTCTCATTGGTTCTCGCTATTCCTGTTCATCTTCCGCAGAAATTGCAAACTGGGCCAAACAGGAGGTTAAAGGCGCTGACTCTCCAAGTGGGGAGAGTGTTAGTAAAGCGTCTGGAATGTTGCACCCGAGTACCAGGGGAGGAAAACTGAGACATATTTGAACACGTCTCCCGTTCACATGGTTGATCATACTTGGGTTCCACATGCATGTTTTAGCTGAAGGAAGAATACCTTAAACCTGGAGAGTTGAGACCCGTGTAATGGGTACCATGCAATATGACTTCAAAGGGTCTTCATTTGCTCACCGAACCTCTCCAATCCTATCACTGCTGAGTTTATGCCCCTGTACACATGCTTGATTCTCTTTCGGAGACATAGCAATCCATAGGTTTTACGATAATTACTAGTCAGGTACATTCTTAGGCGTTTAATATGCGGTGTTGAGTCCATTTCGTTGAGCAAGGAGTAGCTCTTGTCTATTCCATATTTGACTTAAGGAACTTTATCTGTGCTCATTTCAATCTCTGGTTTTATGCAGCACCCCAACTCACCTTTACCCTTAAGCAAGCATAAGTTGTTTTTCTAAATTTGAGGCCCTGTTCTGTTCTGTAATTCAGTTCCTGTGTAGCCAAGTTTCCATTCCGTGTATTACTGATATCTTATGATGTTTCTTTTTCTGTGTGACTTATTTCAGTTAGAATCATCATACCTGAATCCACTCATTGTGCTGCTAAGGGCCTGATGACACAGATTTCATTGCTGAGTGATATTGCTTTGTAAGTAAATACCACAACTTCTTTATCCATTTTTCACTTTCTGCGATGTTGAACTTGTACTGTAAATGAGGTTCTTTTAAACAGAGCCATTCCAAACTTTGGGGTGGCTGTGTCTTTTTGATTTTAATTTCCCTAAGCTATAGGACCATAAGTGGAAGTGCCCTAGGCTCTGTTGCTTTGTTTTTTAGATGTTTCAGGAAACACCATACACTTCTCCCAAGTGTCTGTTGGCAATTTACATCCCGCCCATCAGCATAACAAGGCTCCCAGTTCTCAATGGCCTGTTGCCTTTCTGGATTTTACACTTTTTTCAGATGGCCCTTTTGACCGGGGGGAAGTGAGACTTCATTGTAGTGCAGATTTCCTTTGCAAGCTTGCTTGGTTGGCCAAAAAGGGCGTATGCGTTTTTTCCTGAATATATTCAGGAAAAAACGCATACGCCCTTTTTGGCCAAGTGCATCATTGTGGACGTTCTGCCTCTTTTCCTATGCTTTCAATGCAATTCCAGTCTACCTCCTGAAATCGGTTTCCTGCAATTCTGCCCCGCTTTCAAGTCCTCTTGGCAGCCTTACTTCAGTCTATTTTTGGAGGATAGCTCTCATTTATAACTCTGCAGGGTTGTGAATTACAGTGCCCCTGAGCTCCTTTCTTCAACTCGCTTTCTTGTGACGTGGCCGCAACACCGCAGGATGGCTTCAGGCCCTAATCTGGTTCCGGCCCGACATGCTGAGCCTTTGGTTAATTCCTCTTCCTGGTGGGAAATGAGAGTTAAATTTGCCCGTCCAGACACCTCCAGCTAGCCTCTCATTGGTTCTCGCTATTCTTGTTCATCTTCCGCAGAAATTGCAAACTGGGCCAAACAGGAGGTTAAAGGGACTGACTCTCCAAGTGGAGAGAGTGTTAGTAAAGCGTCTGGAATGTTGCACCCGAGTACCAGGGGAGGAAAACTGAGACATATTTGAACACGTCTCCCGTTCACATGGTTGATTATACTTGGGTTCCACATGCATGTTTTAGCTGAAGGTAGAATACCTTAAACCTGGAGAGTTGAGACCCGTGTAATGGGTACCATGCAATATGACTTCAAAGGGTCTTCATTTGCTCACCGAACCTCTCCAATCCTATCACTGCTGTGTTTATGCCCCTGTACACATGCTTGATTCTCTTTCGGAGACATAGCAATCCATAGGTTTTAAGATACTTACTAGTCAGGTACATTCTTAGGCGTTTAATATGCGGTGTTGAGTCCATTTCGTTGAGCAAGGAGTAGCTCTTGTCTATTCCATATTTGACTTAAGGAACTTTATCTGTGCTCATTTCAATCTCTGGTTTTATGCAGCACCCCAACTCACCTTTACCCTTAAGCAAGCATAAGTTGGTTTTCTAAATTTGAGACCCTGTTCTGTTCTGTAATTCAGTTCCTGTGTAGCCAAGTTTACATTCCGTGTATTACTGATATCTTATGATGTTTCCTTTTCTGTGTGACTTATTTCAGTTAGAAACATCATACCTGAATCCACTCATTGTGCTGCTAAGGGCCTGATGACATAGATTTCATTGCTGAGTGATATTGCTTTGTAAGTAAATACCACAACTTCTTTATCCATTTTTCAATTTCTGCGATGTTGAACTTGTACTGTAAACGAGGTTCTTGTAAACAGAGGCGTCCCAAACTTTGGGGTGGCTGTGTCTTTTTGATTTTAATTTCCCTAAGCTATAGGACCATAAGTGGAAGTGCCCTAGGCTCTGTTGCTTTGTTTTTTAGATGTTTCAGGAAACACCATACACTTCTCCCCAGTGTCTGTTGGCAATTTACATCCCGCCCATCAGCATAACAAGGCTCCCAGTTCTCCATGGCCTGTCCTGCCTTTCTGGATTTTACACTTTTTTCAGATGGCCCTTTTGACCGGGGGGAAGTGAGACTTCATTGTAGTGCAGATTTCCTTTGCAAGCTTGCTTGGTTGGCCAAAAAGGGCGTATGCGTTTTTTCCTGAATATATTCAGGAAAAAACGCATACGCCCTTTTTGGCCAAGTGCATCATTGTGGACGTTCTGCCTCTTTTCCTATGCTTTCAATGCAATTCCAGTCTACCTCCTGAAATCGGTTTCCTGCAATTCTGCCCCGCTTTCAAGTCCTCTTGGCAGCCTTACTTCAGTCTATTTTTGGACGATAGCTGTCATTTATAACTCTGCAGGTTTGTGAATTACAGTGCCCCTGAGCTCCTTTCTTCAACTCGCTTTCTTGTGACCTGGCCGCAACACCGCAGGATGGCTTCAGGCCCTAATCTGGTTCAGGCACGGCACGCTGAGCCTTTGGTTATTTCCTCTTCCTGGTGGGAAATGAGAGTTAAATTTGCCCGTCCAGACACCTCCAGCTAGTCTCTCATTGGTTCTCGCTATTCCTGTTCATCTTCCGCAGAAATTGCAAACTGGGCCAAACAGGAGGTTAAAGGCGCTGACTCTCCAAGTGGGGAGAGTGTTAGTAAAGCGTCTGGAATGTTGCACCCGAGTACCAGGGGAGGAAAACTGAGACATATTTGAACACGTCTCCCGTTCACATGGTTGATCATACTTGGGTTCCACATGCATGTTTTAGCTGAAGGAAGAATACCTTAAACCTGGAGAGTTGAGACCCGTGGAATGGGTACCATGCAATATGACTTCAAAGGGTCTTCATTTGCTCACCGAACCTCTCCAATCCTATCACTGCTGCGTTTATGCCCCTGTACACATGCTTGATTCTCTTTTGGAGACATAGCAATCCATAGGTTTTACGATACTTACTAGTCAGGTACATTCTTAGGCGTTTAATATGCGGTGTTGAGTCCATTTCGTTGAGCAAGGAGTAGCTCTTGTCTATTCCATATTTGACTTAAGGAACTTTATCTGTGCTCATTTCAACCTCTGGTTTTATGCAGCACCCCAACTCACCTTTACCCTTAAGCAAGCATAAGTTGGTTTTCTAAATTTGAGACCCTGTTCTGTTCTGTAATTCAGTTCCTGTGTAGCCAAGTTTACATTCCGTGTATTACTGATATCTTATGATGTTTCTTTTTCTGTGTGACTTATTTCAGTTAGAATCATCATACCTGAATCCACTCATTGTGCTGCTAAGGGCCTGATGACACAGATTTCATTGCTGAGTGATATTGCTTTGTAAGTAAACACCACAACTTCTTTATCCATTTTTCACTTTCTGCGATGTTGAACTTGTACTGTAAACGAGGTTCTTGTAAACAGAGCCGTTCCAAACTTTGGGGTGGCTGTGTCTTTTTGATTTTAATTTCCCTAAGCTATAGGACCATAAGTGGAAGTGCCCTAGGTTCTGTTGCTTTGTTTTTTAGATGTTTCAGGAAACACCATACACTTCTCCCGAGTGGTTGTTGGCAATTTACATCCCGCCCATCAGCATAACAAGGCTCCCAGTTCTCCATGGCCTGTCCTGCCTTTCTGGATTTTACACTTTTTTCAGATGGCCCTTTTGACCGGGGGGAAGTGAGACTTCATTGTAGTGCAGATTTCCTTTGCAAGCTTGCTTGGTTGGCCAAAAAGGGCGTATGCGTTTTTTCCTGAATATATTCAGGAAAAAACGCATACGCCCTTTTTGGCCAAGTGCATCATTGTGGACGTTCTGCCTCTTTTCCTATGCTTTCAATGCAATTCCAGTCTACCTCCTGAAATCGGTTTCCTGCAATTCTGCCCCGCTTTCAAGTCCTCTTGGCAGCCTTACTTCAGTCTATTTTTGGACGATAGCTGTCATTTATAACTCTGCAGGTTTGTGAATTACAGTGCCCCTGAGCTCCTTTCTTCAACTCGCTTTCTTGTGACCTGGCCGCAACACCGCAGGATGGCTTCAGGCCCTAATCTGGTTCCGGCACGGCACGCTGAGCCTTTGGTTATTTCCTCTTCCTGGTGGGAAATGAGAGTTAAATTTGCCCGTCCAGACACCTCCAGCTAGTCTCTCATTGGTTCTCGCTATTCCTGTTCATCTTCCGCAGAAATTGCAAACTGGGCCAAACAGGAGGTTAAAGGCGCTGACTCTCCAAGTGGGGAGAGTGTTAGTAAAGCGTCTGGAATGTTGCACCCGAGTACCAGGGGAGGAAAACTGAGACATATTTGAACACGTCTCCCGTTCACATGGTTGATCATACTTGGGTTCCACATGCATGTTTTAGCTGAAGGAAGAATACCTTAAACCTGGAGAGTTGAGACCCGTGTAATGGGTACCATGCAATATGACTTCAAAGGGTCTTCATTTGCTCACCGAACCTCTCCAATCCTATCACTGCTGCGTTTATGCCCCTGTACACATGCTTGATTCTCTTTTGGAGACATAGCAATCCATAGGTTTTACGATACTTACTAGTCAGGTACATTCTTAGGCGTTTAATATGCGGTGTTGAGTCCATTTCGTTGAGCAAGGAGTAGCTCTTGTCTATTCCATATTTGACTTAAGGAACTTTATCTGTGCTCATTTCAACCTCTGGTTTTATGCAGCACCCCAACTCACCTTTACCCTTAAGCAAGCATAAGTTGGTTTTCTAAATTTGAGACCCTGTTCTGTTCTGTAATTCAGTTCCTGTGTAGCCAAGTTTACATTCCGTGTATTACTGATATCTTATGATGTTTCTTTTTCTGTGTGACTTATTTCAGTTAGAATCATCATACCTGAATCCACTCATTGTGATGCTAAGGGCCTGATGACATAGATTTCATTGCTGAGTGATATTGCTTTGTAAGTAAATACCACAACTTCTTTATCCATTTTTCACTTTCTGCGATGTTGAACTTGTACTGTAAACGAGGTTCTTGTAAACAGAGGCGTCCCAAACTTTGGGGTGGCTGTGTCTTTTTGATTTTAATTTCCCTAAGCTATAGGACCATAAGTGGCAGTGCCCTAGGTTCTGTTGCTTTGTTTTTTAGATGTTTCAGGAAACACCATACACTTCTCCCGAGTGTCTGTTGGCAATTTACATCCCGCCCATCAGCATAACAAGGCTCCCAGTTCTCCATGGCCTGTCCTGCCTTTCTGGATTTTACACTTTTTTCAGATGGCCCTTTTGACCGGGGGGAAGTGAGACTTCATTGTAGTGCAGATTTCCTTTGCAAGCTTGCTTGGTTGGCCAAAAAGGGCGTATGCGTTTTTTCCTGAATATATTCAGGAAAAAACGCATACGCCCTTTTTGGCCAAGTGCATCATTGTGGACGTTCTGCCTCTTTTCCTATGCTTTCAATGCAATTCCAGTCTACCTCCTGAAATCGGTTTCCTGCAATTCTGCCCCGCTTTCAAGTCCTCTTGGCAGCCTTACTTCAGTCTATTTTTGGACGATAGCTGTCATTTATAACTCTGCAGGTTTGTGAATTACAGTGCCCCTGAGCTCCTTTCTTCAACTCGCTTTCTTGTGACCTGGCCGCAACACCGCAGGATGGCTTCAGGCCCTAATCTGGTTCCGGTACAGCACGCTGAGCCTTTGGTTATTTCCTCTTCCAGGTGGGAAATGAGAGTTAAATTTGCCCGTCCAGACACCTCCAGCTAGCCTCTCATTGGTTCTCGCTATTCCTGTTCATCTTCCGCAGAAATTGCAAACTGGGCCAAACAGGAGGTTAAAGGCGCTGACTCTCCAAGTGGGGAGAGTGTTAGTAAAGCGTCTGGAATGTTGCACCCGAGTACCAGGGGAGGAAAACTGAGACATATTTGAACACGTCTCCCGTTCACATGGTTGATCATACTTGGGTTCCACATGCATGTTTTAGCTGAAGGAAGAATACCTTAAACCTAGAGAGTTGAGACCCGTGTAATGGGTACCATGCAATATGACTTCAAAGGGTCTTCATTTGCTCACCGAACCTCTCCAATCCTATCACTGCTGCGTTTATGCCCCTGTACACATGCTTGATTCTCTTTCGGAGACATAGCAATCCATAGGTTTTACGATAATTACTAGTCAGGTACATTCTTAGGCGTTTAATATGCGGTGTTGAGTCCATTTCGTTGAGCAAGGAGTAGCTCTTGTCTATTCCATATTTGACTTAAGGAACTTTATCTGTGCTCATTTCAATCTCTGGTTTTATGCAGCACCCCAACTCACCTTTACCCTTAAGCAAGCATAAGTTGGTTTTCTAAATTTGAGACCCTGTTCTGTTCTGTAATTCAGTTCCTGTGTAGCCAAGTTTACATTCCGTGTATTACTGATATCTTATGATGTTTCTTTTTCTGTGTGACTTACTTCAGTTAGAATCATCATACCTGAATCCACTCATTGTGCTGCTAAGGGCCTGATGACACAGATTTCATTGCTGAGTGATATTGCTTTGTAAGTAAATACCACAACTTCTTTATCCATTTTTCACTTTCTGCGATGTTGAACTTGTACTGTAAACGAGGTTCTTGTAAACAGAGCCGTTCCAAACTTTGGGGTGGCTGTGTCTTTTTGATTTTAATTTCCCTAAGCTAGAGGACCATAAGTGGAAGTGCCCTAGGTTCTGTTGCTTTGTTTTTTAGATGTTTCAGGAAACACCATACAGTTCTCCCTAGTGTCTGTTGGCAATTTACATCCCGCCCATCAGCATAACAAGGCTCCCAGTTCTCCATGGCCTGTCCTGCCTTTCTGGATTTTACACTTTTTTCAGATGGCCCTTTTGGCCGGGGGGAAGTGAGACTTCATTGTAGTGCAGATTTCCTTTGCAAGCTTGCTTGGTTGGCCAAAAAGGGCGTATGCGTTTTTTCCTGAATATATTCAGGAAAAAACGCATACGCCCTTTTTGGCCAAGTGCATCATTGTGGACGTTCTGCCTCTTTTCCTATGCTTTCAATGCAATTCCAGTCTACCTCCTGAAATCGGTTTCCTGCAATTCTGCCCCGCTTTCAAGTCCTCTTGGCAGCCTTACTTCAGTCTATTTTTGGACGATAGCTGTCATTTATAACTCTGCAGGTTTGTGAATTACAGTGCCCCTGAGCTCCTTTCTTCAACTCGCTTTCTTGTGACCTGGCCGCAACACCGCAGGATGGCTTCAGGCCCTAATCTGGTTCCGGTACAGCACGCTGAGCCTTTGGTTATTTCCTCTTCCAGGTGGGAAATGAGAGTTAAATTTGCCCGTCCAGACACCTCCAGCTAGCCTCTCATTGGTTCTCGCTATTCCTGTTCATCTTCCGCAGAAATTGCAAACTGGGCCAAACAGGAGGTTAAAGGCGCTGACTCTCCAAGTGGGGAGAGTGTTAGTAAAGCGTCTGGAATGTTGCACCCGAGTACCAGGGGAGGAAAACTGAGACATATTTGAACACGTCTCCCGTTCACATGGTTGATCATACTTGGGTTCCACATGCATGTTTTAGCTGAAGGAAGAATACCTTAAACCTGGAGAGTTGAGACCCGTGTAATGGGTACCATGCAATATGACTTCAAAGGGTCTTCATTTGCTCACCGAACCTCTCCAATCCTATCACTGCTGAGTTTATGCCCCTGTACACATGCTTGATTCTCTTTCGGAGACATAGCAATCCATAGGTTTTACGATAATTACTAGTCAGGTACATTCTTAGGCGTTTAATATGCGGTGTTGAGTCCATTTCGTTGAGCAAGGAGTAGCTCTTGTCTATTCCATATTTGACTTAAGGAACTTTATCTGTGCTCATTTCAATCTCTGGTTTTATGCAGCACCCCAACTCACCTTTACCCTTAAGCAAGCATAAGTTGTTTTTCTAAATTTGAGGCCCTGTTCTGTTCTGTAATTCAGTTCCTGTGTAGCCAAGTTTCCATTCCGTGTATTACTGATATCTTATGATGTTTCTTTTTCTGTGTGACTTATTTCAGTTAGAATCATCATACCTGAATCCACTCATTGTGCTGCTAAGGGCCTGATGACACAGATTTCATTGCTGAGTGATATTGCTTTGTAAGTAAATACCACAACTTCTTTATCCATTTTTCACTTTCTGCGATGTTGAACTTGTACTGTAAATGAGGTTCTTTTAAACAGAGCCATTCCAAACTTTGGGGTGGCTGTGTCTTTTTGATTTTAATTTCCCTAAGCTATAGGACCATAAGTGGAAGTGCCCTAGGCTCTGTTGCTTTGTTTTTTAGATGTTTCAGGAAACACCATACACTTCTCCCAAGTGTCTGTTGGCAATTTACATCCCGCCCATCAGCATAACAAGGCTCCCAGTTCTCAATGGCCTGTTGCCTTTCTGGATTTTACACTTTTTTCAGATGGCCCTTTTGACCGGGGGGAAGTGAGACTTCATTGTAGTGCAGATTTCCTTTGCAAGCTTGCTTGGTTGGCCAAAAAGGGCGTATGCGTTTTTTCCTGAATATATTCAGGAAAAAACGCATACGCCCTTTTTGGCCAAGTGCATCATTGTGGACGTTCTGCCTCTTTTCCTATGCTTTCAATGCAATTCCAGTCTACCTCCTGAAATCGGTTTCCTGCAATTCTGCCCCGCTTTCAAGTCCTCTTGGCAGCCTTACTTCAGTCTATTTTTGGAGGATAGCTCTCATTTATAACTCTGCAGGGTTGTGAATTACAGTGCCCCTGAGCTCCTTTCTTCAACTCGCTTTCTTGTGACGTGGCCGCAACACCGCAGGATGGCTTCAGGCCCTAATCTGGTTCCGGCCCGACATGCTGAGCCTTTGGTTAATTCCTCTTCCTGGTGGGAAATGAGAGTTAAATTTGCCCGTCCAGACACCTCCAGCTAGCCTCTCATTGGTTCTCGCTATTCTTGTTCATCTTCCGCAGAAATTGCAAACTGGGCCAAACAGGAGGTTAAAGGGACTGACTCTCCAAGTGGAGAGAGTGTTAGTAAAGCGTCTGGAATGTTGCACCCGAGTACCAGGGGAGGAAAACTGAGACATATTTGAACACGTCTCCCGTTCACATGGTTGATTATACTTGGGTTCCACATGCATGTTTTAGCTGAAGGTAGAATACCTTAAACCTGGAGAGTTGAGACCCGTGTAATGGGTACCATGCAATATGACTTCAAAGGGTCTTCATTTGCTCACCGAACCTCTCCAATCCTATCACTGCTGTGTTTATGCCCCTGTACACATGCTTGATTCTCTTTCGGAGACATAGCAATCCATAGGTTTTAAGATACTTACTAGTCAGGTACATTCTTAGGCGTTTAATATGCGGTGTTGAGTCCATTTCGTTGAGCAAGGAGTAGCTCTTGTCTATTCCATATTTGACTTAAGGAACTTTATCTGTGCTCATTTCAATCTCTGGTTTTATGCAGCACCCCAACTCACCTTTACCCTTAAGCAAGCATAAGTTGGTTTTCTAAATTTGAGACCCTGTTCTGTTCTGTAATTCAGTTCCTGTGTAGCCAAGTTTACATTCCGTGTATTACTGATATCTTATGATGTTTCTTTTTCTGTGTGACTTACTTCAGTTAGAATCATCATACCTGAATCCACTCATTGTGCTGCTAAGGGCCTGATGACACAGATTTCATTGCTGAGTGATATTGCTTTGTAAGTAAATACCACAACTTCTTTATCCATTTTTCACTTTCTGCGATGTTGAACTTGTACTGTAAACGAGGTTCTTGTAAACAGAGGCGTCCCAAACTTTGGGGTGGCTGTGTCTTTTTGATTTTAATTTCCCTAAGCTATAGGACCATAAGTGGCAATGCCCTAGGCTCTGTTGCTTTGTTTTTTAGATGTTTCAGGAAACACCATACACTTCTCCCGAGTGTCTGTTGGCAATTTACATCCCGCCCATCAGCATAACAAGGCTCCCAGTTCTCCATGGCCTGTCCTGCCTTTCTGGATTTTACACTTTTTTCAGATGGCCCTTTTGACCGGGGGGTAGTGAGACTTCATTGTAGTGCACATTTCCTTTGCAAGCTTGCTTGGTTGGCCAAAAAGGGCGTATGCGTTTTTTCCTGAATATATTCAGGAAAAAACGCATATGCCCTTTTTGGCCAAGTGCATCATTGTGGACGTTCTGCCTCTTTTCCAATGCTTTCAATGCAATTCCAGTCTACCTCCTGAAATCGGTTTCCTGCAATTCTGCCCCGCTTTCAAGTCCTCTTGGCAGCCTTACTTCAGTCTATTTTTGGACGATAGCTGTCATTTATAACTCTGCAGGTTTGTGAATTACAGTGCCCCTGAGCTCCTTTCTTCAACTCGCTTTCTTGTGACCTGGCCGCAACACCGCAGGATGGCTTCAGGCCCTAATCTGGTTCCGGCACGGCACGCTGAGCCTTTGGTTATTTCCTCTTCCTGGTGGGAAATGAGAGTTAAATTTGCCCGTCCAGACACCTCCAGCTAGTCTCTCATTGGTTCTCGCTATTCCTGTTCATCTTCCGCAGAAATTGCAAACTGGGCCAAACAGGAGGTTAAAGGCACTGACTCTCCAAGTGGGGAGAGTGTTAGTAAAGCGTCTGGAATGTTGCACCCGAGTACCAGGGGAGGAAAACTGAGACATATTTGAACACGTCTCCCGTTCACATGGTTGATCATACTTGGGTTCCACATGCATGTTTTAGCTGAAGGAAGAATACCTTAAACCTGGAGAGTTAAGACCCGTGTAATGGGTACCATGCAATATGACTTCAAAGGGTCTTCATTTGCTCACCGCACCTCTCCAATCCTATCACTGCTGCGTTTATGCCCCTGTACACATGCTTGATTCTCTTTCGGAGACATAGCAATCCATAGGTTTTAAGATACTTACTAGTCAGGTACATTCTTAGGCGTTTAATATGCGGTGTTGAGTCCATTTCGTTGAGCAAGGAGTAGCTCTTGTCTATTCCATATTTGACTTAAGGAACTTTATCTGTGCTCATTTCAATCTCTGGTTTTATGCAGCACCCCAACTCACCTTTACCCTTAAGCAAGCATAAGTTGGTTTTCTAAATTTGAGACCCTGTTCTGTTCTGTAATTCAGTTCCTGTGTAGCCAAGTTTACATTCCGTGTATTACTGATATCTTATGATGTTTCTTTTTCTGTGTGACTTACTTCAGTTAGAATCATCATACCTGAATCCACTCATTGTGCTGCTAAGGGCCTGATGACACAGATTTCATTGCTGAGTGATATTGCTTTGTAAGTAAATACCACAACTTCTTTATCCATTTTTCACTTTCTGCGATGTTAAACTTGTACTGTAAACGAGGTTCTTGTAAACAGAGGCGTCCCAAACTTTGGGGTGGCTGTGTCTTTTTGATTTTAATTTCCCTAAGCTATAGGACCATAAGTGGCAGTGCCCTAGGCTCTGTTGCTTTGTTTTTTAGATGTTTCAGGAAACACCATACACTTCTCCCGAGTGTCTGTTGGCAATTTACATCCCGCCCATCAGCATAACAAGGCTCCCAGTTCTCCATGGCCTGTCCTGCCTTTCTGGATTTTACACTTTTTTCAGATGGCCCTTTTGACCGGGGGGTAGTGAGACTTCATTGTAGTGCACATTTCCTTTGCAAGCTTGCTTGGTTGGCCAAAAAGGGCGTATGCGTTTTTTCCTGAATATATTCAGGAAAAAACGCATATGCCCTTTTTGGCCAAGTGCATCATTGTGGACGTTCTGCCTCTTTTCCTATGCTTTCAATGCAATTCCAGTCTACCTCCTGAAATCGGTTTCCTGCAATTCTGCCCCGCTTTCAAGTCCTCTTGGCAGCCTTACTTCAGTCTATTTTTGGACGATAGCTGTCATTTATAACTCTGCAGGTTTGTGAATTACAGTGCCCCTGAGCTCCTTTCTTCAACTCGCTTTCTTTTGAGCTGGCCGCAACACCGCAGGATGGCTTCAGGCCCTAATCTGGTTCCGGCACGGCACGCTGAGCCTTTGGTTATTTCCTCTTCCTGGTGGGAAATGAGAGTTAAATTTGCCCGTCCAGACACCTCCAGCTAGTCTCTCATTGGTTCTCGCTATTCCTGTTCATCTTCCGCAGAAATTGCAAACTGGGCCAAACAGGAGGTTAAAGGCGCTGACTCTCCAAGTGGGGAGAGTGTTAGTAAAGCGTCTGGAATGTTGCACCCGAGTACCAGGGGAGGAAAACTGAGACATATTTGAACACGTCTCCCGTTCACATGGTTGATCATACTTGGGTTCCACATGCATGTTTTAGCTGAAGGAAGAATACCTTAAACCTGGAGAGTTAAGACCCGTGTAATGGGTACCATGCAATATGACTTCAAAGGGTCTTCATTTGCTCACCGCACCTCTCCAATCCTATCACTGCTGCGTTTATGCCCCTGTACACATGCTTGATTCTCTTTCGGAGACATAGCAATCCATAGGTTTTAAGATACTTACTAGTCAGGTACATTCTTAGGCGTTTAATATGCGGTGTTGAGTCCATTTCGTTGAGCAAGGAGTAGCTCTTGTCTATTCCATATTTGACTTAAGGAACTTTATCTGTGCTCATTTCAATCTCTGGTTTTATGCAGCACCCCAACTCACCTTTACCCTTAAGCAAGCATAAGTTGGTTTTCTAAATTTGAGACCCTGTTCTGTTCTGTAATTCAGTTCCTGTGTAGCCAAGTTTACATTCCGTGTATTACTGATATCTTATGATGTTTCTTTTTCTGTGTGACTTACTTCAGTTAGAATCATCATACCTGAATCCACTCATTGTGCTGCTAAGGGCCTGATGACACAGATTTCATTGCTGAGTGATATTGCTTTGTAAGTAAATACCACAACTTCTTTATCCATTTTTCACTTTCTGCGATGTTAAACTTGTACTGTAAACGAGGTTCTTGTAAACAGAGGCGTCCCAAACTTTGGGGTGGCTGTGTCTTTTTGATTTTAATTTCCCTAAGCTATAGGACCATAAGTGGCAGTGCCCTAGGCTCTGTTGCTTTGTTTTTTAGATGTTTCAGGAAACACCATACACTTCTCCCGAGTGTCTGTTGGCAATTTACATCCCGCCCATCAGCATAACAAGGCTCCCAGTTCTCCATGGCCTGTCCTGCCTTTCTGGATTTTACACTTTTTTCAGATGGCCCTTTTGACCGGGGGGTAGTGAGACTTCATTGTAGTGCACATTTCCTTTGCAAGCTTGCTTGGTTGGCCAAAAAGGGCGTATGCGTTTTTTCCTGAATATATTCAGGAAAAAACGCATATGCCCTTTTTGGCCAAGTGCATCATTGTGGACGTTCTGCCTCTTTTCCTATGCTTTCAATGCAATTCCAGTCTACCTCCTGAAATCGGTTTCCTGCAATTCTGCCCCGCTTTCAAGTCCTCTTGGCAGCCTTACTTCAGTCTATTTTTGGACGATAGCTGTCATTTATAACTCTGCAGGTTTGTGAATTACAGTGCCCCTGAGCTCCTTTCTTCAACTCGCTTTCTTTTGAGCTGGCCGCAACACCGCAGGATGGCTTCAGGCCCTAATCTGGTTCCGGCACGGCACGCTGAGCCTTTGGTTATTTCCTCTTCCTGGTGGGAAATGAGAGTTAAATTTGCCCGTCCAGACACCTCCAGCTAGTCTCTCATTGGTTCTCGCTATTCCTGTTCATCTTCCGCAGAAATTGCAAACTGGGCCAAACAGGAGGTTAAAGGCGCTGACTCTCCAAGTGGGGAGAGTGTTAGTAAAGCGTCTGGAATGTTGCACCCGAGTACCAGGGGAGGAAAACTGAGACATATTTGAACACGTCTCCCGTTCACATGGTTGATCATACTTGGGTTCCACATGCATGTTTTAGCTGAAGGAAGAATACCTTAAACCTGGAGAGTTAAGACCCGTGTAATGGGTACCATGCAATATGACTTCAAAGGGTCTTCATTTGCTCACCGAACCTCTCCAATCCTATCACTGCTGCGTTTATGCCCCTGTACACATGCTTGATTCTCTTTTGGAGACATAGCAATCCATAGGTTTTACGATACTTACTAGTCAGGTACATTCTTAGGCGTTTAATATGCGGTGTTGAGTCCATTTCGTTGAGCAAGGAGTAGCTCTTGTCTATTCCATATTTGACTTAAGGAACTTTATCTGTGCTCATTTCAATCTCTGGTTTTATGCAGCACCCCAACTCACCTTTACCCTTAAGCAAGCATAAGTTGGTTTTCTAAATTTGAGACCCTGTTCTGTTCTGTAATTCAGTTCCTGTGTAGCCAAGTTTACATTCCGTGTATTACTGATATCTTATGATGTTTCTTTTTCTGTGTGACTTATTTCAGTTAGAATCATCATACGTGAATCCACTCATTGTGATGCTAAGGGCCTGATGACATAGATTTCATTGCTGAGTGATATTGCTTTGTAAGTAAATACCACAACTTCTTTATCCATTTTTCACTTTCTGCGATGTTGAACTTGTACTGTAAACGAGGTTCTTGTAAACAGAGGCGTCCCAAACTTTGGGGTGGCTGTGTCTTTTTGATTTTAATTTCCCTAAGCTATAGGACCATAAGTGGCAGTGCCCTAGGCTCTGTTGCTTTGTTTTTTAGATGTTTCAGGAAACACCATACACTTCTCCCGAGTGTCTGTTGGCAATTTACATCCCGCCCATCAGCATAACAAGGCTCCCAGTTCTCCATGGCCTGTCCTGCCTTTCTGGATTTTACACTTTTTTCAGATGGCCCTTTTGACCGGGGGGAAGTGAGACTTCATTGTAGTGCAGATTTCCTTTGCAAGCTTGCTTGGTTGGCCAAAAAGTGCGTATGCGTTTTTTCCTGAATATATTCAGGAAAAAACGCATACGCCCTTTTTGGCCAAGTGCATCATTGTGGACGTTCTGCCTCTTTTCCTATGCTTTCAATGCAATTCCAGTCTACCTCCTGATATCGGTTTCCTGCAATTCTGCCCCGCTTTCAAGTCCTCTTGGCAGCCTTACTTCAGTCTATTTTTGGACGATAGCTGTCATTTATAACTCTGCAGGTTTGTGAATTACAGTGCCCCTGAGCTCCTTTCTTCAACTCGCTTTCTTGTGACCTGGCCGCAACACCGCAGGATGGCTTCAGGCCCTAATCTGGTTCCGGCCCGGCATGCTGAGCCTTTGGTTAATTCCTCTTCCTGGTGGGAAATGAGAGTTAAATTTGCCCGTCCAGACACCTCCAGCTAGCCTCTCATTGGTTCTCGCTATTCCTGTTCATCTTCCGCAGAAATTGCAAACTGGGCCAAACAGGAGGTTAAAGGGACTGACTCTCCAAGTGGGGAGAGTGTTAGTAAAGCGTCTGGAATGTTGCACCCGAGTACCAGGGGAGGAAAACTGAGACATATTTGAACACGTCTCCCGATCACATGGTTGATCATACTCTAGGTTCCACATGCATGTTTTAGCTGAAGGAAGAATACCTTAAACCTGGGTAGTTGAAACCCGTGGAATGGGTACCATGCAATATGACTTCAAAGGGTCTTCATTTGCTCACCGCACCTCTCCAATCCTATCACTGCTGCGTTTATGCCCCTGTACACATGCTTGATTCTCTTTCGGAGACATAGCAATCCATAGGTTTTAAGATACTTACAAGTCAGGTACATTCTTAGGCGTTTAATATGCGGTGTTGAGTCCATTTCGTTGAGCAAGGAGTAGCTCTTGTCTATTCCATATTTGGCTTAAGGAACTTTATCTGTGCTCATTTCAGTCTCTGGTTTTATGAAACACCCCAACTCACCTTTACCCTTAAGCAAGCATAAGTTGGTTTTCTAAATTTGAGACCCTGTTCTGTTCTGTAATTCAGTTCCTGTGTAGCCAAGTTTACATTCCGTGTATTACTGATATCTTATGATGTTTCTTTTTCTGTGTGACTTATTTCAGTTAGAATCATCATACCTGAATCCACTCATTGTGCTGCTAAGGGCCTGATGACATAGATTTCATTGCTAAGTGATATTGCTTTGTAAGTGAATACCACAACTTCTTTATCCATTTTTCACTTTCTGCGATGTTGAACTTGTACTGTAAACGAGGTTCTTGTAAACAGAGCCGTTCCAAACTTTGGGGTGGCTGTGTCTTTTTGATTTTAATTTCCCTAAGCTATAGGACCATAAGTGGAAGTGCCCTAGGCTCTGTTGCTTTGTTTTTTAGATGTTTCAGGAAACACCATACACTTCTCCCAAGTGTCTGTTGGCAATTTACATCCCGCCCATCAGCATAACAAGGCTCCCAGTTCTTAATGGCCTGTTGCCTTTCTGGATTTTACACTTTTTTCAGATGGCCCTTTTGACCGGGGGGAAGTGAGACTTCATTGTAGTGCAGATTTCCTTTGCAAGCTTGCTTGGTTGGCCAAAAAGGGCGTATGCGTTTTTTCCTGAATATATTCAGGAAAAAACGCATACGCCCTTTTTGGCCAAGTGCATCATTGTGGACGTTCTGCCTCTTTTCCTATGCTTTCAATGCAATTCCAGTCTACCTCCTGAAATCGGTTTCCTGCAATTCTGCCCCGCTTTCAAGTCCTCTTGGCAGCCTTACTTCAGTCTATTTTTGGACGATAGCTGTCATTTATAACTCTGCAGGTTTGTGAATTACAGTGCCCCTGAGCTCCTTTCTTCAACTCGCTTTCTTGTGACCTGGCCGCAACACCGCAGGATGGCTTCAGGCCCTAATCTGGTTCCGGTACGGCACGCTGAGCCTTTGGTTATTTCCTCTTCCTGGTGGGAAATGAGAGTTAAATTTGCCCGTCCAGACACCTCCAGCTAGCCTCTCATTGGTTCTCGCTATTCCTGTTCATCTTCCGCAGAAATTGCAAACTGGGCCAAACAGGAGGTTAAAGGCGCTGACTCTCCAAGTGGGGAGAGTGTTAGTAAAGCGTCTGGAATGTTGCACCCGAGTACCAGGGGAGGAAAACTGAGACATATTTGAACACGTCTCCCGTTCACATGGTTGATCATACTTGGGTTCCACATGCATGTTTTAGCTGAAGGAAGAATACCTTAAACCTGGAGAGTTGAGACCCGTGTAATGGATACCATGCAATATGACTTCAAAGGGTCTTCATTTGCTCACCGAAACTCTCCAATCCTATCACTGCTGCGTTTATGCCCCTGTAAACATGCTTGATTCTCTTTTGGAGACATAGCAATCCATAGGTTTTACGATACTTACTAGTCAGGTACATTCTTAGGCGTTTAATATGGGGTGTTGAGTCCATTTCGTTGAGCAAGGAGTAGCTCTTGTCTATTCCATATTTGGCTTAAGGAACTTTATCTGTGCTCATTTCAATCTCTGGTTTTATGCAGCACCCCAACTCACCTTTACCCTTAAGCAAGCATAAGTTGGTTTTCTAAATTTGAGACCCTGTTCTGTTCTGTAATTCAGTTCCTGTGTAGCCAAGTTTACATTCCGTGTATTACTGATATCTTATGATGTTTCTTTTTCTGTGTGACTTATTTCAGTTAGAATCATCATACCTGAATCCACTCATTGTGCTGCTAAGGGCCTGATGACACAGATTTCATTGCTGAGTGATATTGCTTTGTAAGTAAATACCACAACTTCTTTATCCATTTTTCACTTTCTGCGATGTTGAACTTGTACTGTAAACGAGGTTCTTGTAAACAGAGCCGTTCCAAACTTTGGGGTGGCTGTGTCTTTTTGATTTTAATTTCCCTAATCTATAGGACCATAAGTGGAAGTGCCCTAGGCTCTGTTGCTTTGTTTTTTAGATGTTTCAGGAAACACCATACACTTCTCCCAAGTGTCTGTTGGCAATTTACATCCCGCCCATCAGCATAACAAGGCTCCCAGTTCTCAATGGCCTGTTGCCTTTCTGGATTTTACACATTTTTCAGATGGCCCTTTTGGCCGGGGGGAAGTGAGACTTCATTGTAGTGCAGATTTCCTTTGCAAGCTTGCTTGGTTGGCCAAAAAGGGCGTATGCGTTTTTTCCTGAATATATTCAGGAAAAAACGCATACGCCCTTTTTGGCCAAGTGCATCATTGTGGACGTTCTGCCTCTTTTCCTATGCTTTCAATGCAATTCCAGTCTACCTCCTGAAATCGGTTTCCTGCAATTCTGCCCCGTTTTCAAGTCCTCTTGGCAGCCTTACTTCAGTCTATTTTTAGACGATAGCTGTCATTTATAACTCTGCAGGTTTGTGAATTACAGTGCCCCTGAGCTCCTTTCTTCAACTCGCTTTCTTGTGACCTGGCCGCAACACCGCAGGATGGCTTCAGGCCCTAATCTGGTTCCGGTACAGCACGCTGAGCCTTTGGTTATTTCCTCTTCCAGGTGGGAAATGAGAGTTAAATTTGCCCGTCCAGACACCTCCAGCTAGCCTCTCATTGGTTCTCGCTATTCCTGTTCATCTTCCGCAGAAATTGCAAACTGGGCCAAACAGGAGGTTAAAGGCGCTGACTCTCCAAGTGGGGAGAGTGTTAGTAAAGCGTCTGGAATGTTGCACCCGAGTACCAGGGGAGGAAAACTGAGACATATTTGAACACGTCTCCCGTTCACATGGTTGATCATACTTGGGTTCCACATGCATGTTTTAGCTGAAGGAAGAATACCTTAAACCTGGAGAGTTAAGACCCGTGGAATGGGTACCATGCAATATGACTTCAAAGGGTCTTCATTTGCTCACCGCACCTCTCCAATCCTATCACTGCTGCGTTTATGCCCCTGTACACATGCTTGATTCTCTTTCGGAGACATAGCAATCCATAGGTTTTAAGATACTTACTAGTCAGGTACATTCTTAGGCGTTTAATATGCGGTGTTGAGTCCATTTCGTTGAGCAAGGAGTAGCTCTTGTCTATTCCATATTTGACTTAAGGAACTTTATCTGTGCTCATTTCAATCTCTGGTTTTATGCAGCACCCCAACTCACCTTTACCCTTAAGCAAGCATAAGTTGGTTTTCTAAATTTGAGACCCTGTTCTGTTCTGTAATTCAGTTCCTGTGTAGCCAAGTTTACATTCCGTGTATTACTGATATCTTATGATGTTTCTTTTTCTGTGTGACTTATTTCAGTTAGAATCATCATACCTGAATCCACTCATTGTGCTGCTAAGGGCGTCATGACACAGATTTCATTGCTGAGTGATATTGCTTTGTAAGTAAATACCACAACTTCTTTATCCATTTTTCACTTTCTGCGATGTTGAACTTGTACTGTAAACGAGGTTCTTGTAAACAGAGCCGTTCCAAACTTTGGGGTGGCTGTGTCTTTTTGATTTTAATTTCCCTAAGCTATAGGACCATAAGTGGAAGTGCCCTAGGCTCTGTTGCTTTGTTTTTTAGATGTTTCAGGAAACACCATACACTTCTCCCAAGTGTCTGTTGGCAATTTACATCCCGCCCATCAGCATAACAAGGCTCCCAGTTCTTAATGGCCTGTTGCCTTTCTGGATTTTACACTTTTTTCAGATGGCCCTTTTGACCGGGGGGAAGTGAGACTTCATTGTAGTGCAGATTTCCTTTGCAAGCTTGCTTGGTTGGCCAAAAAGTGCGTATGCGTTTTTTCCTGAATATATTCAGGAAAAAACGCATACGCCCTTTTTGGCCAAGTGCATCATTGTGGACGTTCTGCCTCTTTTCCTATGCTTTCAATGCAATTCCAGTCTACCTCCTGAAATCGGTTTCCTGCAATTCTGCCCCGCTTTCAAGTCCTCTTGGCAGCCTTACTTCAGTCTATTTTTGGACGATAGCTGTCATTTATAACTCTGCAGGTTTGTGAATTACAGTGCCCCTGAGCTCCTTTCTTCAACTCGCTTTCTTGTGACCTGGCCGCAACACCGCAGGATGGCTTCAGGCCCTAATCTGGTTCCGGTACGGCACGCTGAGCCTTTGGTTAATTCCTCTTCCTGGTGGGAAATGAGAGTTAAATTTGCCCGTCCAGACACCTCCAGCTAGCCTCTCATTGGTTCTCGCTATTCCTGTTCATCTTCCGCAGAAATTGCAAACTGGGCCAAACAGGAGGTTAAAGGCGCTGACTCTCAAAGTGGGGAGAGTGTTAGTAAAGCGTCTGGAATGTTGCACCCGAGTACCAGGGGAGGAAAACTGAGACATATTTGAACACGTCTCCCGATCACATGGTTGATCATACTCTAGGTTCCACATGCATGTTTTAGCTGAAGGAAGAATACCTTAAACCTGGGTAGTTGAAACCCGTGGAATGGGTACCATGCAATATGACTTCAAAGGGTCTTCATTTGCTCACCGCACCTCTCCAATCCTATCACTGCTGCGTTTATGCCCCTGTACACATGCTTGATTCTCTTTCGGAGACATAGCAATCCATAGGTTTTAAGATACTTACAAGTCAGGTACATTCTTAGGTGTTTAATATGCGGTTTTGAGTCCATTTCGTTGAGCAAGGAGTAGCTCTTGTCTATTCCATATTTGGCTTAAGGAACTTTATCTGTGCTCATTTCAATCTCTTGTTTTATGCAGCACCCCAACTCACCGTTACTCTTAAGCAAGCATAAGTTGTTTTTCTAAATTTGAGACCCTGTTTTGTTCTGTAATTCAGTTCCTGTGTAGCCAAGTTTCCATTCCGTGTATTACTGATATCTTATGATGTTTCTTTTTCTGTGTGACTTATTTCAGTTAGAATCATCATACCTGAATCCACTCATTGTGCTGCTAAGGGCCTGATGACACAGATTTCATTGCTGAGTGATATTGCTTTGTAAGTGAATACCACAACTTCTTTATCCATTTTTCACTTTCTGCGATGTTGAACTTGTACTGTAAACGAGGTTCTTGTAAACAGAGCCGTTCCAAACTTTGGGGTGGCTGTGTCTTTTTGATTTTAATTTCCCTAAGCTATAGGACCATAAGTGGAAGTGCCCTAGGCTCTGTTGCTTTGTTTTTTAGATGTTTCAGGAAACACCATACACTTCTCCCAAGTGTCTGTTGGCAATTTACATCCCGCACATCAGCATAACAAGGCTCCCAGTTCTCAATGGCCTGTTGCCTTTCTGGATTTTACACTTTTTTCAGATGGCCCTTTTGGCCGGGGGCAAGTGAGACTTCATTGTAGTGCAGATTTCCTTTGCAAGCTTGCTTGGTTGGCCAAAAAGGGCGTATGCGTTTTTTCCTGAATATATTCAGGAAAAAACGCATACGCCCTTTTTGGCCAAGTGCGTCATTGTGGACGTTCTGCCTCTTTTCCTATGCTTTCAATGCAATTCCAGTCTACCTCCTGAAATCGGTTTCCTGCAATTCTGCCCCGCTTTCAAGTCCTCTTGGCAGCCTTACTTCAGTCTATTTTTGGACGATAGCTGTCATTTATAACTCTGCATGTTTGTGAATTACAGTGCCCCTGAGCTCCTTTCTTCAACTCGCTTTCTTTTGAGCTGGCCGCAACACCGCAGGATGGCTTCAGGCCCTAATCTGGTTCCGGCCCGGCACGCTGAGCCTTTGGTTAATTCCTCTTCCTGGTGGGAAATGAGAGTTAAATTTGCCCGTCCAGACACCTCCAGCTAGCCTCTCATTGGTTCTTGCTATTCCTGTTCATCTTCCGCAGAAATTGCAAACTGGGCCAAACAGGAGGTTAAAGGGACTGACTCTCCAAGTGGGGAGAGTGTTAGTAAAGCGTCTGGAATGTTGCACCCGAGTACCAGGGGAGGAAAACTGAGACATATTTGAACACGTCTCCCGATCACATGGTTGATCATACTCTAGGTTCCACATGCATGTTTTAGCTGAAGGAAGAATACCTTAAACCTGGGTAGTTGAAACCCGTGGAATGGGTACCATGCAATATGACTTCAAAGGGTCTTCATTTGCTCACCAAACCTCTCCAATCCTATCACTGCTGCGTTTATGCCCCTGTACACATGCTTGATTCTCTTTCGGAGACATAGCAATCCATAGGTTTTAAGATACTTACTAGTCAGGTACATTCTTAGGCGTTTAATATGGGGTGTTGAGTCCATTTCGTTGAGCAAGGAGTAGCTCTTGTCTATTCCATATTTGGCTTAAGGAATTTTATCTGTGCTCATTTCAATCTCTGGTTTTATGCAGCACCCCAACTCACCTTTCCCCTTAAGGAAGCATAAGTTGGTTTTCTAAATTTGAGACCCTGTTCTGTTCTGTAATTCAGTTCCTGTGTAGTCAAGTTTCCATTCCATGTATTACTGATATCTTATGATGTTTCTTTTTCTGTGTGACTTATTTCAGTTAGAATCATCATACCTGAATCCACTCATTGTGCTGCTAAGGGCCTGATGACACAGATTTCATTGCTGAGTGATATTGCTTTGTAAGTAAATACCACAACTTCTTTATCCATTTTTCACTTTCTGTGATGTTGAACTTGTACTGTAAACGAGGTTCTTGTAAACAGAGGCGTCCCAAACTTTGGCGTGGCTGTGTTTTTGATTTTAATTTCCATAAGCTATAGGACCATAAGTGGCAGTGCCCTAGGCTCTGTTGCTTTGTTTTTTAGATGTTTCAGGAAACACCATACACTTCTCCCAAGTGTCTGTTGGCAATTTACATCCCGCCCATCAGCATAACAAGGCTCCCAGTTCTCCATGGCCTGTCCTGCCTTTCTGGATTTTACACTTTTTTCAGATGGCCCTTTTGACCGGGGGGAAGTGAGACTTCATTGTAGTGCAGATTTCCTTTGCAAGCTTGCTTGGTTGGCCAAAAAGTGCGTATGCGTTTTTTCCTGAATATATTCAGGAAAAAAAGTATACGCCCTTTTTGGCCAAGTGCATCATTGTGGACGTTCTGCCTCTTTTCCTATGCTTTCAATGCAATTCCAGTCTACCTCCTGAAATCGGTTTCCTGCAATTCTGCCCTGCTTTCAAGTCCTCTTGGCAGCCTTACTTCAGTCTATTTTTGGACGATAGCTGTCATTTATAACTCTGCAGGTTTGTGAATTACAGTGCCCCTGAGCTCCTTTCTTCAACTCGCTTTCTTGTGACCTCGCCGCAACACCGCAGGATGGCTTCAGGCCCTAATCTGGTTCCGGCCCTGCATGCTGAGCCTTTGTTTAATTCCTCTTCCTGGTGGGAAATGAGAGTTAAATTTGCCCGTCCAGACACCTCCAGCTAGCCTCTCATTGGTTCTCGCTATTCCTGTTCATCTTCCGCAGAAATTGCAAACTGGGCCAAACAGGAGGTTAAAGGGACTGACTCTCAAAGTGGGGAGAGTGTTAGGAAAGCGTCTGGAATGTTGCACCCGAGTACCAGGGGAGGAAAACTGAGACATATTTGAACACGTCTCCCGATCACATGGTTGATCATACTCTAGGTTCCACATGCATGTTTTAGCTGAAGGAAGAATACCTTAAACCTGGGTAGTTGAAACCCGTGGAATGGGTACCATGCAATATGACTTCAAAGGGTCTTCATTTGCTCACCGAACCTCTCCAATCCTATCACTGCTGCGTTTATGCCCCTGTACACATGCTTGATTCTCTTTTGGAGACATAGCAATCCATAGGTTTTAAGATACTTACTAGTCAGGTACATTCTTAGGCGTTTAATATGCGGTGTTGAGTCCATTTCGTTGAGCAAGGAGTAGCTCTTGTCTATTCCATATTTGACTTAAGGAACTTTATCTGTGCTCATTTCAATCTCTGGTTTTATGCAGCACCCCAACTCACCTTTACCCTTAAGCAAGCATAAGTTGGTTTTCTAAATTTGAGACCCTGTTCTGTTCTGTAATTCAGTTCCTGTGTAGCCAAGTTTACATTCCGTGTATTACTGATATCTTATGATGTTTCTTTTTCTGTGTGACTTATTTCAGTTATAATCATCATACCTGAATCCACTCATTGTGCTGCTAAGGGCCTGATGACATAGATTTCATTGCTGAGTGATATTGCTTTGTAAGTAAATACCACAACTTCTTTATCCATTTTTCACTTTCTGCGATGTTGAACTTGTACTGTAAACGAGGTTCTTGTAAACAGAGGCGTCCCAAACTTTGGGGTGGCTGTGTCTTTTTGATTTTAATTTCCCTAAGCTATAGGACCATAAGTGGAAGTGCCCTAGGCTCTGTTGCTTTGTTTTTTAGATGTTTCAGGAAACACCATACACTTCTCCGGAGTGTCTGTTGGCAATTTACATCCCGCCCATCAGCATAACAAGGCTCCCAGTTCTCCATGGCCTGTCCTGCCTTTCTGGATTTTACACTTTTTTCAGATGGCCCTTTTGACCGGGGGGAAGTGAGACTTCATTGTAGTGCAGATTTCCTTTGCAAGCTTGCTTGGTTGGCCAAAAAGGGCGTATGCGTTTTTTCCTGAATATATTCAGGAAAAAACGCATACGCCCTTTTTGGCCAAGTGCATCATTGTGGACGTTCTGCCTCTTTTCCTATGCTTTCAATGCAATTTCAGTCTACCTCCTGAAATCGGTTTCCTGCAATTCTGCCCCGCTTTCAAGTCGTCTTGGCAGCCTTACTTCAGTCTATTTTTGGACGATAGCTGTCATTTATAACTCTGCAGGTTTGTGAATTACAGTGCCCCTGAGCTCCTTTCTTCAACTCGCTTTCTTGTGACCTGGCCGCAACACCGCAGGATGGCTTCAGGCCCTAATCTGGTTCCGGCTCGGCCGCTGAGCCTTTGGTTATTTCCTCCTCCTGGCGGGAAATGAGAGTTAAATTTGCCCGTCCAGACACCTCCAGCTAGCCTCTCATTGGTTCTCGCTATTCCTGTTCATCTTACGCAGAAATTGCAAACTGTGCCAAACAGGAGGTTAAAGGCGCTGACTCTCCAAGTGGGGAGAGTGTTAGTAAAGCGTCTGGAATGTTGCACCCGAGTACCAGGGGAGGAAAACTGAGACATATTTGAACACGTCTCCCGATCACATGGTTGATCATACTCTGGGTTCCACATGCATGTTTTAGCTGAAGGAAGAATACCTAAAACCTGGGTAGTTGAAACCCGTGGAATGGGTACCATGCAATATGACTTCAAAGGGTCTTCATTTGCTCACCAAACCTCTCCAATCCTATCACTGCTGCGTTTATGCCCCTGTACACATGCTTGATTCTCTTTCGGAGACATAGCAATCCATAGGTTTTAAGATACTTACTAGTCAGGTACATTCTTAGGCGTTTAATATGCGGTGTTGAGTCCATTTCGTTGAGCAAGGAGTAGCTCTTGTCTATTCCATATTTGACTTAAGGAACTTTATCTGTGCTCATTTCAATCTCTGGTTTTATGCAGCACCCCAACTCACCTTTACCCTTAAGCAAGCATAAGTTGGTTTTCTGAATTTGAGACCCTGTTCTGTTCTGTAATTCAGTTCCTGTGTAGCCAAGTTTACATTCCGTGTATTACTGATATCTTATGATGTTTCTTTTTCTGTGTGACTTACTTCAGTTAGAATCATCATACCTGAATCCACTCATTGTACTGCTAAGGGCCAGATGACACAGATTTCATTGCTGAGTGATATTGCTTTGTAAGTAAATACCACAACTTCTTTATCCATTTTTCACTTTCTGCGATGTTGAACTTGTACTGTAAATGAGGTTCTTGTAAACAGAGCCGTTCCAAACTTTGGGGTGGCTGTGTCTTTTTGATTTTAATTTCCCTAAGCTATAGGACCATAAGTGGAAGTGCCCTAGGTTCTGTTGCTTTGTTTTTTAGATGTTTCAGGAAACACCATACACTTCACCCGAGTGGTTGTTGGCAATTTACATCCCGCCCATCAGCATAACAAGGCTCCCAGTTCTCCATGGCCTGTCCTGCCTTTCTGGATTTTACACTGTTTTCAGATGGCCCTTTTGACCGGGGGGAAGTGAGACTTCATTGTAGTGCACATTTCCTTTGCAAGCTTGGTTGGTTGGCCAAAAAGGGCGTATTCATTTTTTCCTGAATATATTCAGGAAAAAACGCATACGCCCTTTTTGGCCAAGTGCATCATTGTGGACGTTCTGCCTCTTTTCCTATGCTTTCAATGCAATTCCAGTCTACCTCCTGAAATCAGTTTCCTGCAATTCTGCCCCGCTTTCAAGTCCTCTTGGCAGCCTTACTTCAGTCTATTTTTGGACGATAGCTGTCATTTATAACTCTGCAGGTTTGTGAATTACAGTGCCCCTGAGCTCCTTTCTTCAACTCGCTTTCTTTTGAGCTGGCCGCAACACCGCAGGATGGCTTCAGGCCCTAATCTGGTTCCGGCGCGACACACTGAGCCTTTGGTTATTTCCTCTTCCTGGTGGGAAATGAGAGTTAAATTTGCCCGTCCAGACACCTCCAGCTAGTCTCTCATTGGTTCTCGCTATTCCTGTTCATCTTCCGCAGAAATTGCAAACTGGGCCAAACAGGAGGTTAAAGGCGCTGACTCTCCAAGTGGGGAGAGTGTTAGTAAAGCGTCTGGAATGTTGCACCCGAGTACCAGGGGAGGAAAACTGAGACATATTTGAACACGTCTCCCGTTCACATGGTTGATCATACTTGGGTTCCACATGCATGTTTTAGCTGAAGGAAGAATACCTTAAACCTGGAGAGTTGAGACCCGTGTAATGGGTACCATGCAATATGACTTCAAAGGGTCTTCATTTGCTCACCGGACCTCTCCAATCCTATCACTGCTGCGTTTATGCCCCTGTACACATGCTTGATTCTCTTTCGGAGACATAGCAATCCATAGGTTTTCCGATACTTACTAGTCAGGTACATTCTTAGGCGTTTAATATGCGGTGTTGAGTCCATTTCGTTGAGCAAGGAGTAGCTCTTGTCTATTCCATATTTGACTTAAGGAACTTTATCTGTGCTCATTTCAATCTCTGGTTTTATGCAGCACCCCAACTCACCTTTACCCTTAAGCAAGCATAAGTTGGTTTTCTAAATTTGAGACCCTGTTCTGTTCTGTAATTCAGTTCCTGTGTAGCCAAGTTTACATTCCGTGTATTACAGATATCTTATGATGTTTCTTTTTCTGTGTGACTTATTTCAGTTAGAATCATCATACCTGAATCCACTCATTGTGATGCTAAGGGCCTGATGATATAGATTTCATTGCTGAGTGATATTGCTTTGTAAGTAAATACCACAACTTCTTTATCCATTTTTCACTTTCTGCGATGTTGAACTTGTACTGTAAATGAGGTTCTTGTAAACAGAGGCGTCCGAAACTTTGGGGTGGCTGTGTCTTTTTGATTTTAATTTCCCTAAGCTATAGGACCATAAGTGGAAGTGCCCTAGGCTCTGTTGCTTTGTTTTTTAGATGTTTCAGGAAACACCATACACTTCTCCCAAGTGTCTGTTGGCAATTTACATCCCGCCCATCAGCATAACAAGGCTCCCAGTTCTCCATGGCCTGTCCTGCCTTTCTGGATTTTACACTTTTTTCAGATGGCCCTTTTGACCGGGGGGAAGTGAGACTTCATTGTAGTGCAGATTTCCTTTGCAAGCTTGCTTGGTTGGCCAAAAAGTGCGTATGCGTTTTTTCCTGAATATATTCAGGAAAAAACGCATACGCCCTTTTTGGCCAAGTGCATCATTGTGGACGTTCTGCCTCTTTTCCTATGCTTTCAATGCAATTCCAGTCTACCTCCTGAAATCGGATTCCTGCAATTCTGCCCCGCTTTCAAGTCCTCTTGGCAGCCTTACTTCAGTCTATTTTTGGACGATAGCTGTCATTTATAACTCTGCAGGTTTGTGAATTACAGTGCCCCTGAGCTCCTTTCTTCAACTCGCTTTCTTGTGACCTGGCCGCAACACCGCAGGATGGCTTCAGGCCCTAATCTGGTTCCGGTACGGCACGCTGAGCCTTTGGTTATTTCCTCTTCCTGGTGGGAAATGAGAGTTAAATTTGCCCGTCCAGACACCTCCAGCTAGCCTCTCATTGGTTCTCGTTATTCCTGTTCATCTTCCGCAGAAATTGCAAACTGGGCCAAACAGGAGGTTAAAGGCGCTGACTCTCCAAGTGGGGAGAGTGTTAGTAAAGCGTCTGGAATGTTGCACCCGAGTACCAGGGGAGGAAAACTGAGACATATTTGAACACGTCTCCCGTTCCCATGGTTGATCATACTTGGGTTCCACATGCATGTTTTAGCTGAAGGAAGAATACCTTAAACCTGGAGAGTTGAGACCCGTGTAATGGGTACCATGCAATATGACTTCAAAGGGTCTTCATTTGCTCACCGAACCTCTCCAATCCTATCACTGCTGCGTTTATGCCCCTGTACACATGCTTGATTCTCTTTTGGAGACATAGCAATCCATAGGTTTTCCGATACTTACTAGTCAGGTACATTCTTAGGCGTTTAATATGCGGTGTTGAGTCCATTTCGTTGAGCAAGGAGTAGCTCTTGTCTATTCCATATTTGACTTAAGGAACTTTATCTGTGCTCATTTCAATCTCTGGTTTTATGCAGCACCCCAACTCACCTTTACCCTTAAGCAAGCATAAGTTGGTTTTCTAAATTTGAGACCCTGTTCTGTTCTGTAATTCAGTTCCTGTGTAGCCAAGTTTACATTCCGTGTATTACTGATATCTTATGATGTTTCTTTTTCTGTGTGACTTATTTCAGTTAGAATCATCATACCTGAATCCACTCATTGTGATGCTAAGGGCCTGATGACATAAATTTCATTGCTGAGTGATATTGCTTTGTAAGTGAATACCACAACTTCTTTATCCATTTTTCACTTTCTGCGATGTTGAACTTGTACGGTAAATGAGGTTCTTTTAAACAGAGCCGTTCCAAACTTTGGGGTGGCTGTGTCTTTTTGATTTTAATTTCCCTAAGCTATAGGACCATAAGTGGAAGTGCCCTAGGTTCTGTTGCTTTGTTTTTTAGATGTTTCAGGAAACACCATACACTTCTCCCGAGTGGTTGTTGGCAATTTACATCCCGCCCATCAGCATAAAAAGGCTCCCAGTTCTCCATGGCCTGTCCTGCCTTTCTGGATTTTACACTTTTTTCAGATGGCCCTTTTGACCGGGGGGAAGTGAGACTTCATTGTAGTGCAGATTTCCTTTGCAAGCTTGCTTGGTTGGACAAAAAGGGCGTATGCGTTTTTTCCTGAATATATTCAGGAAAAAACGCATACGCCCTTTTTGGCCAAGTGCATCATTGTGGACGTTCTGCCTCTTTTCCTATGCTTTCAATGCAATTCCAGTCTACCTCCTGAAATCGGATTCCTGCAATTCTGCCCCGCTTTCAAGTCCTCTTGGCAGCCTTACTTCAGTCTATTTTTGGACGATAGCTGTCATTTATAACTCTGCAGGTTTGTGAATTACAGTGCCCCTGAGCTCCTTTCTTCAACTCGCTTTCTTGTGACCTGGCCGCAACACCGCAGGATGGCTTCAGGCCCTAATCTGGTTCCGGTACGGCACACTGAGCCTTTGGTTATTTCCTCTTCCTGGTGGGAAATGAGAGTTAAATTTGCCCGTCCAGACACCTCCAGCTAGCCTCTCATTGGTCCTCGCTATTCCTGTTCATCTTCCGCAGAAATTGCAAACTGGGCCAAACAGGAGGTTAAAGGCGCTGACTCTCCAAGTGGGGAGAGTGTTAGTAAAGCGTCTGGAATGTTGCACCCGAGTACCAGGGGAGGAAAACTGAGACATATTTGAACACGTCTCCCGATCACATGGTTGATCATACTCTGGGTTCCACATGCATGTTTTAGCTGAAGGAAGAATACCTTAAACCTGGGTAGTTGAAACCCGTGGAATGGGTACCATGCAATATGACCTCAAAGGGTCTTCATTTGCTCTCCGAACCTCTCCAATCCTATCACTGCTGCGTTTATGCCCCTGTACACACGCTTGATTCTCTTTTGGAGACATAGCAATCCATAGGTTTTAAGATACTTACTAGTCAGGTACATTCTTAGGCGTTTAATATGGGGTATTGAGTCCATTTCGTTGAGCAAGGAGTAGCTCTTGTCTATTCCATATTTGGCTTAAGGAACTTTATCTGTGCTCATTTCAATCTCTGGTTTTATGCAGCACCCCAACTCACCTTTACCCTTAAGCAAGCATAAGTTGCTTTTCTAAATTTGAGACCCTGTTCTGTTTTGTAATTCAGTTCTTGTGTAACCAAGTTTACATTCCGTGTATTACTGATATCCTATGGTGTTTCTTTTTCTGTGTGACTTATTTCAGTTAGAATCATCGTACCTGAATCCACTCATTATGCTGCTACGGGCCTGATGACATAGATTTCATTGCTGAGTGATACTGCATTGTACGTAAGTACCACAAGTTCTTTATCCATTTTTCACTTTCTGTGATAAGGAACTTGTACGGTAAACGAGGTTCTTGTAAACAGAGGCGTCCCAAACTTTGGGGTGGCTGTGTCTTTTTGATTTTAATTTCCCTAAGCTATAGGACCATAAGTGGAAGTTCCCTAGGCTCTGTTGCTTTGTTTTTTAGATGTTTCAGGAAACACCATACACTTCTCTGGAGTGTCTGTTGGCAATTTACATCCCGCCCATCAGCATAACAAGGCTCCCAGTTCTCCAGGGCCTGTCCTGCCTTTCTGGATTTTACACCTTTTTCAGATGGCCCTTTTGACCGGGGGGAAGTGAGACTTCATTGTAGTGCAGATTTCCTTTGCAAGCTTGCTTGGTTGGCCAAAAAGGGCGTATGCGTTTTTTCCTGAATATATTCAGGAAAAAACGCATACGCCCTTTTTGGCCAAGTGCATCATTGTGGACGTTCTGCCTCTTTTCCTATGCTTTCAATGCAATTCCAGTCTACCTCCTGAAATCGGTTTCCTGCAATTCTGCCCCGCTTTCAAGTCCTCTTGGCAGCCTTACTTCAGTCTATTTTTGGACGATAGCTGTCATTTATAACTCTGCAGGTTTGTGAATTACAGTGCCCCTGAGCTCCTTTCTTCAACTCGCTTTCTTGTGACCTGGCCGCAACACCGTAGGATGGCTTCAGGCCCTAATCTGGTTCCGGCACGGCACGCTGAGCCTTTGGTTAATTCCTCTTCCTGGTGGGAAATGAGAGTTAAATTTGCCCGTCCAGACACCTCCAGCTAGTCTCTCATTGGTTCTCCCTATTCCTGTTCAACTTCCGCAGTAATTGCAAACTGGGCCAAACAGGAGGTTAAAGGCACTGACTCTCCACGTCGGGAGAGCGTTAGTAAAGCGTCTGGAATGTTGCACCCGCGTACCAGGGGATGAAAACTGAGACATATGTGAACACGTCTCCCGATCACACGGTTGATCATACTCTGGGTTCCACATGCATGTTTTAGCTGAAGGAAGAATACCTTAAACCTGGAGAGCTGAGACCCATGGAATGGGTACCATGCAATATGACTTCAAAGGGTCTTCATTTGCTCACCGAACCTCTCCAATCCTATCACTGCTGCGTTTATGCCCCTGTACACATGCTTGATTCTCTTTCGGAGACATAGCAATCCATAGGTTTTAAGATACTTACTAGTCAGGTACATTCTTAGGCGTTTAATATGCGGTGTTGAGTCCATTTCGTTGAGCAAGGAGTAGCTCTTGTCTATTCCATATTTGGCTTAAGGAACTTTATCTGTGCTCATTTCAATCTCTGGTTTTATGCAGCACCCCTACTCACCTTTCCCCTTAAGCAAGCATAAGTTGGTTTTCTAAATTTGAGACCCTGTTCTGTTTTGGAATTCAGTTCCTGTGTAGCCAAGTTTACATTCCGTGTATTACTGATATCTTATGATGTTTCTTTTTCTGTGTGACTTATTTCAGTTAGAATCATCATACCTGAATCCACTCATTGTGCTGCTAAGGGCCTGATGACATAGATTTCATTGCTGTGTGATATTGCTTTGTAAGTAAATACCACAACTTCTTTCTCCATTTTTCACTTTCTGAGATGTTGAACTTGTACTGTAAACGAGGTTATTGTAAACAGAGCCGTTCCAAACTTTGGGGTGGCTGTGTCTTTTTGATTTTAATTTCCCTAATCTATAGGACCATAAGTGGCAGTGCCCTAGGCTCTGTTGCTTTGTTTTTTAGATGTTTCAGGAAACACCATACACTTCTCCCGAGTGTCTGTTGGCAATTTACATCCCGCCCATCAGCATAACAAGGCTCCCAGTTCTCCATGGCCTGTCCTGCCTTTCTGGATTTTACACTTTTTTCAGATGGCCCTTTTGACCGGGGGGAAGTGAGACTTCATTGTAGTGCAGATTTCCTTTGCAAGCTTGCTTGGTTGGCCAAAAAGGGCGTATGCGTTTTTTCCTGAATATATTCAGGAAAAAACGCATACGCCCTTTTTGGCCAAGTGCATCATTGTGGACGTTCTGCCTCTTTTCCTATGCTTTCAATGCAATTCCAGTCTACCTCCTGAAATCGGTTTCCTGCAATTCTGCCCCGCTTTCAAGTCCTCTTGGCAGCCTTACTTCAGTATATTTTTGGACGATAGCTGTCATTTATAACTGCAGGTTTGTGAATTACAGTGCCCCTGAACTCCTTTCTTCAACTCGCTTTCTTTTGAGCTGGCCGCAACACCGCAGGATGGCTTCAGGCCCTAATCTGGTTCCGGCACGGCACGCTGAGCCTTTGGTTAATTCCTCTTCCTGGTGGGAAATGATAGTTAAATTTGCCTGTCCAGACACCTCCAGCTAGTCTCTCATTGGTTCTCGCTATTCCTGTTCATTTTCCGCAGAAATTGCAAACTGGGCCAAACAGGAGGTTAAAGGGACTGACTCTCCAAGTGGGGAGAGTGTTAGTAAAGCGTCTGGAATGTTGCACCCGAGTACCAGGGTACGAAAACTGAGACATATTTGAACACGTCTCCCGATCACATGGTTGATCATACTCTAGGTTCCACATGCATGTTTTAGCTGAAGGAAGAATACCTTTAACCTGGAGAGCTGAGACCCGTGGAATGGGTACCATGCAATATGACTTCAAAGGGTCTTCATTTGCTCACCGAATCTCTTCAGTCCTATCATTGCTGCGTTTATGCCCCTGTACACATGCTTGATTCTCTTTCGGAGACATAGCAATCCATAGGTTTTAAGATACTTACTAGTCAGGTACATCCTTAGGCATTTAATATGCGGTGTTGAGTCCATTTCATTGAGCAAGGAGTAGCACTTGTCTATTCCATATTTGGCTTAAGGAACTTTATCTGTGCTCATTTCGATCTCTGGTTTTATGCAGCACCCCTACTCACCTTTACCCTTAAGCAAGCATAAGTTGTTTTTCTAAATTTGAGTCCCTGTTCTGTTCTGTAATTCAGTTCCTGTGTAGCCAAGTTTACATTCCGTGTATTACTGATATCTTATGATGTTTCTTTTTCTGTGTGACTTATTTCAGTTAGAATCATCATACCTGAATCCACTCATTGTGCTGCTAAGGGCCTGGTGACATAGATTTCATTGCTGAGTGATATTGCTTTGTAAGTAAATACCGCAACTTCTTTATCCATTTTTCACTTTCTGAGATGTTGAACTTGTACTGAAAACGAGTTTCTTGTAAACAGAGCCATTCCAAACTTTGGGGTGGCTGTGTCTTTTTGATTTTAATTTCCCTAAGCTATAGGACCATAAGTGGAAGTGCCCTAGGCTCTGTTGCTTTGTTTTTTAGATGTTTCAGGAAACACCATACAGTTCTCCCTAGTGTCTGTTGGCAATTTACATCCCGCCCATCAGCATAACAAGGCTCCCAGTTCTCCATGGCCTGTCCTGCCTTTCTGGATTTTACACTTTTTTCAGATGGCCCTTTTGACCGGGGGGAAGTGAGACTTCATTGTAGTGCAGATTTCCTTTGCAAGGTTGCTTGGTTGGCCAAAAAGGGCGTATGTGTTTTTTCCTGAATATATTCAGGAAAAAACACATACGCCCTGTTTGGCCAAGTGCATCATTGTGGACGTTCTGCCTCTTTTCCTATGCTTTCAATGCAATTCCAGTCTACCTCCTGAAATCGGTTTCCTGCAATTCTGCCCCGCTTTCAAGTCCTCTTGGCAGCCTTACTTCAGTCTATTTTTGGACGATAGCTGTCATTTATAACTGCAGGTTTGTGAATTACAGTGCCCCTGAGCTCCTTTCTTCAACTCGCTTTCTTTTGAGCTGGCCGCAACACCGCAGGATGGCTTCAGGCCCTAATCTGGTTCCGGCACGGCACGCTGAGCCTTTGGTTAATTCCTCTTCCTGGTGGAAATGAGAGTTAAATTTGCCCGTCCAGACACCTCCAGCTAGTCTCTCATTGGTTCTCCCTATTCCTGTTCATCTACTGCAGAAATTGCAAACTGGGCCAAACAGGAGGTTAAAGGCGCTGACTCTCCAAGTGGGGAGAGTGTTAGTAAAGCGTCTGGAATGTTGCACCCGAGTACCAGGGGAGGAAAACTGAGACATATTTGAACACGTCTCCCGATCACATGGTTGATCATACTCTGGGTTCCACATGCATATTTTAGCTGAAGGAAGAATACCTTAAACCTGGAGAGCTGAGACCCGTGGAATGGGTACCATGCAATATGACTTTAAAGGGTCTTCATTTGCTCACCGAACCTCTCCAGTCCTATCACTGCTGCGTTTATGCCCCTGTACACATGCTTGATTCTCTTTCGGAGACATAGCAATCCATAGGTTTTAAGATACTTACTAGTCAGGTTCATCCTTAGGCATTTAATATGCGGTGTTGAGTCCATTTCATTGAGCAAGGAATAGCACTTGTCTATTCCATATTTTGCTTAAGGAACTTTGTGCTCATTTCGATCTCTGGTTTTATGCAGCACCCCAACTCACCTTTACCCTTAAGCAAGCATAAGTTGGTTTTCTAAATTTGAGACCCTGTTCTGTTTTGGAATTCAGTTCCTGTGTAGCCAAGTTTACATTCCGTGTATTAGTGATATCTTATGATGTTTCTTTTTCTGTGTGACTTATTTCAGTTAGAATCATCGTACCTGAATCTACTCATTATGCTGCTACGTGCCTGATGACATCGATTTCATTGCTGAGTGATATTGCTTTGTAAGTAAATACCGCAACTTCTTTATCCATTTTTCACTTTCTGAGATGTTGAACTTGTACTGAAAACGAGTCCCTTGTAAACAGAGCCGTTCCAAACTTTGGGGTGGCTGTGTCTTTTTGATTTTAATTTCCCTAAGCTATAGGACCATAAGTGGAAGTGCCCTAGGCTCTGTTGCTTTGTTTTTTAGATGTTTCAGGAAACACCATACACTTCTCCCTAGTGTCTGTTGGCAATTTACATCCCGCCCATCAGCATAACAAGGCTCCCAGTTCTCCATGGCCTGTCCTGCCTTTCTGGATTTTACACTTTTTTCAAATGGCCCTTTTGACCGGGGGGAAGTGAGACTTCATTGTAGTGCAGATTTCCTTTGCAAGCTTGCTTGGTTGGCCAAAAAGGGCGTATGCTTTTTTTCCTGAATATATTCAGGAAAAAAACATACGCCCTTTTTGGCCAAGTGCATCACTGTCGACGTTCTGCCTCTTTTCCTATGCTTTCAAGGCAATTCCAGTCTACCTCCTGAAATCGGTTTCCTGCAATTCTGCCCCGCTTTCAAGTCCTCTTGGCAGCCTTACTTCAGTGTATTTTTGGACGATAGCTCTCATTTATAACTCTACAGTTTTGTGAATTACAGTGCCCCTGAGCTCCTTTCTTCAACTCGCTTTCTTTTGAGCTGGCCGCAACACCGCAGGATGGCTTCAGGCCCTAATCTGGTTCCGGCACGGCACGCTGAGCCTTTGGTTATTTCCTCTTCCTGGTGGGAAATGTGAGTTAAATTTGCCCGTCCAGAAACCTCCAGCTAGTCTCTCATTGGTTCTCCCTATTCCTGTTCATCTTCCGCAGAAATTGCAAACTGGGCCAAACAGGAGGTTAAAGGCACTGACTCTCCAAGTGGGGAGAGTGTTCGTTAAGCGTCTGGAATGTTGCACCCGAGTACCAGGGGACCAAAAGTGAGACATATTTGAACATGTCTCCCGATCACACAGTTGATCATACTCTGGGTTCCACATGCATGTTTTAGCTGAAGGAAGAATACCTTAAACCTGGGTAGTTGAGACCCGTGGAATGGGTACCATGCAATATGACTTCAAAGGGTCTTCATTTGCTCACCGAACCTCTCCAATCCTATCACTGCTGTGTTTATGCCCCGGTACATACGCTTGATTCTCTTTCGGAGACATAGCAATCCATAGGTTTTAAGATACTTACTAGTCAGGTACATTCTTAGGCGTTTAATATGGGGTGTTGGGTCCATTTCGTTGAGCAAGGAGTAGCTCTTGTCTATTCCATATTCGGCTTAAGGAACGTTATCTGTGCTCATTTGAATCTCTGGTTTTATGCAGCACCCCAACTCACCTTTACCCTTAAGCAAGCATAAGTTGGTTTTCTAAATTTGAGACCCTGTTCTGTTTTGGAATTCAGTTCCTGTGTAGCCAAGTTTACATTCCGTGTATTACTGATATCTTATGATGTTTCTTTTTCTGTGTGACTTATTTCAGTTAGAATCATCATACCTGAATCCACTCATTGTGCTGCTAAGGGCCTGATGACTTAGATTTCATTGCTGAGTGATATTGCTTTGTAAGTAAATACCGCAACTTCTTTATCCATTTTTCACTTTCTGAGTTGTTGAACTTGTACTGAAAACGAGTTTCTTGTAAACAGAGCCATTCCAAACTTTGGGGTGGCTGTGTCTTTTTGATTTTAATTTCCCTAAGCTATAGGACCATAAGTGGAAGTGCCCTAGGCTCTGTTGCTTTGTTTTTTAGGTGTTTCAGGAAACACCATACAGTTCTCCCTAGTGTCTGTTGGCAATTTACATCCCGCCCATCAGCATAACAAGGCTCCCAGTTCTCCATGGCCTGTCCTGCCTTTCTGGATTTTACACTTTTTTCAGATGGCCCTTTTGACCGGGGGGAAGTGAGACTTCATTGTAGTGCAGATTTCCTTTGCAAGCTTGCTTGGTTGGCCAAAAAGGGCGTATGTGTTTTTTCCTGAATATATTCAGGAAAAAACGCATACGCCCTTTTTCGCCAAGTGCATCATTGTGGACGTTCTGCCTCTTTTCCTATGCTTTCAATGCAATTCCAGTCTACCTCCTGAAATCGGTTTCCTGCAATTCTGCCCCGCTTTCAAGTCCTCTTGGCAGCCTTACTTCAGTCTATTTTTGGACGATAGCTGTCATTTATAACTCTGCAGGTTTGTGAATTACAGTGCCCCTGAGCTCCTTTCTTCAACTCGCTTTCTTGTGACCTGGCCGCAACACCGCAGGATGGCTTCAGGACCTAATCTGGTTCCGGTACAGCACGCTGATCCTTTGGTTATTTCCTCTTCCTGGTGGGAAATGAGAGTTAAATTTGCCCGTCCAGACACCTCCAGCTAGCCTCTCATTGGTTCTCGCTATTCCTGTTCATCTTCCGCAGAAATTGCAAACTGTGCCAAACAGGAGGTTAAAGGCGCTGACTCTCCAAGTGGGGAGAGTGTTAGTAAAGCGTCTGGAATGTTGCACCCGAGTACAAGGGGAGGAAAACTGAGACATATTTGAACACGTCTCCCGATCACATGGTTGATCATACTCTGGGTTCCACATGCATGTTTTAGCTGAAGGAAGAATACCTAAAACCTGGGTAGTTGAAACCCGTGGAATGGGTACCATGCAATATGACTTCAAAGGGTCTTCATTTGCTCACCGAACCTCACCAATCCTATCATGCTGCGTTTATGCCCCTGTACACATGCTTGATTCTCTTTCGGAGACATAGCAATCCATAGGTTTTAAGATACTTACTAGTCAGGTACATCCTTAGGTGTTTAATATGCAGTGTTCAGTCCATTTCGTTGAGCAAGGAGTAGCTCTTGTCTATTCCATATTTGGCTTAAGGATCTTTATTTGTGCTCATTTCAATCTCTGGTTTTATGCAGCACCCCTACTCACCTTTCCCCTTAAGCAAGCATAAGTTGTTTTTCTAAATTTGAGTCCCTGTTCTGTTCTGTAATTCAGTTCCTGTGTAGCCAAGTTTACATTCCGTGTATTACTGATATCTTATGATGTTTCTTTTTCTGTGTGACTTATTTCAGTTAGAATCATCATACCTGAATCCACTCATTGTGCTGCTAAGGGCCTGGTGACATAGATTTCATTGCTGAGTGATATTGCTTTGTAAGTAAATACCGCAACTTCTTTATCCATTTTTCACTTTCTGAGATGTTGAACTTGTACTGAAAACGAGTTTCTTGTAAACAGAGCCATTCCAAACTTTGGGGTGGCTGTGTCTTTTTGATTTTAATTTCCCTAAGCTATAGGACCATAAGTGGAAGTGCCCTAGGCTCTGTTGCTTTGTTTTTTAGATGTTTCAGGAAACACCATACAGTTCTCCCTAGTGTCTGTTGGCAATTTACATCCCGCCCATCAGCATAACAAGGCTCCCAGTTCTCCATGGCCTGTCCTGCCTTTCTGGATTTTACACTTTTTTCAGATGGCCCTTTTGACCGGGGGGAAGTGAGACTTCATTGTAGTGCAGATTTCCTTTGCAAGGTTGCTTGGTTGGCCAAAAAGGGCGTATGTGTTTTTTCCTGAATATATTCAGGAAAAAACACATACGCCCTGTTTGGCCAAGTGCATCATTGTGGACGTTCTGCCTCTTTTCCTATGCTTTCAATGCAATTCCAGTCTACCTCCTGAAATCGGTTTCCTGCAATTCTGCCCCGCTTTCAAGTCCTCTTGGCAGCCTTACTTCAGTCTATTTTTGGACGATAGCTGTCATTTATAACTGCAGGTTTGTGAATTACAGTGCCCCTGAGCTCCTTTCTTCAACTCGCTTTCTTTTGAGCTGGCCGCAACACCGCAGGATGGCTTCAGGCCCTAATCTGGTTCCGGCACGGCACGCTGAGCCTTTGGTTAATTCCTCTTCCTGGTGGAAATGAGAGTTAAATTTGCCCGTCCAGACACCTCCAGCTAGTCTCTCATTGGTTCTCCCTATTCCTGTTCATCTACTGCAGAAATTGCAAACTGGGCCAAACAGGAGGTTAAAGGCGCTGACTCTCCAAGTGGGGAGAGTGTTAGTAAAGCGTCTGGAATGTTGCACCCGAGTACCAGGGGAGGAAAACTGAGACATATTTGAACACGTCTCCCGATCACATGGTTGATCATACTCTGGGTTCCACATGCATATTTTAGCTGAAGGAAGAATACCTTAAACCTGGAGAGCTGAGACCCGTGGAATGGGTACCATGCAATATGACTTTAAAGGGTCTTCATTTGCTCACCGAACCTCTCCAGTCCTATCACTGCTGCGTTTATGCCCCTGTACACATGCTTGATTCTCTTTCGGAGACATAGCAATCCATAGGTTTTAAGATACTTACTAGTCAGGTTCATCCTTAGGCATTTAATATGCGGTGTTGAGTCCATTTCATTGAGCAAGGAATAGCACTTGTCTATTCCATATTTTGCTTAAGGAACTTTGTGCTCATTTCGATCTCTGGTTTTATGCAGCACCCCAACTCACCTTTACCCTTAAGCAAGCATAAGTTGGTTTTCTAAATTTGAGACCCTGTTCTGTTTTGGAATTCAGTTCCTGTGTAGCCAAGTTTACATTCCGTGTATTAGTGATATCTTATGATGTTTCTTTTTCTGTGTGACTTATTTCAGTTAGAATCATCGTACCTGAATCTACTCATTATGCTGCTACGTGCCTGATGACATCGATTTCATTGCTGAGTGATATTGCTTTGTAAGTAAATACCGCAACTTCTTTATCCATTTTTCACTTTCTGAGATGTTGAACTTGTACTGAAAACGAGTCCCTTGTAAACAGAGCCGTTCCAAACTTTGGGGTGGCTGTGTCTTTTTGATTTTAATTTCCCTAAGCTATAGGACCATAAGTGGAAGTGCCCTAGGCTCTGTTGCTTTGTTTTTTAGATGTTTCAGGAAACACCATACACTTCTCCCTAGTGTCTGTTGGCAATTTACATCCCGCCCATCAGCATAACAAGGCTCCCAGTTCTCCATGGCCTGTCCTGCCTTTCTGGATTTTACACTTTTTTCAAATGGCCCTTTTGACCGGGGGGAAGTGAGACTTCATTGTAGTGCAGATTTCCTTTGCAAGCTTGCTTGGTTGGCCAAAAAGGGCGTATGCTTTTTTTCCTGAATATATTCAGGAAAAAAACATACGCCCTTTTTGGCCAAGTGCATCACTGTCGACGTTCTGCCTCTTTTCCTATGCTTTCAAGGCAATTCCAGTCTACCTCCTGAAATCGGTTTCCTGCAATTCTGCCCCGCTTTCAAGTCCTCTTGGCAGCCTTACTTCAGTGTATTTTTGGACGATAGCTCTCATTTATAACTCTACAGTTTTGTGAATTACAGTGCCCCTGAGCTCCTTTCTTCAACTCGCTTTCTTTTGAGCTGGCCGCAACACCGCAGGATGGCTTCAGGCCCTAATCTGGTTCCGGCACGGCACGCTGAGCCTTTGGTTATTTCCTCTTCCTGGTGGGAAATGTGAGTTAAATTTGCCCGTCCAGAAACCTCCAGCTAGTCTCTCATTGGTTCTCCCTATTCCTGTTCATCTTCCGCAGAAATTGCAAACTGGGCCAAACAGGAGGTTAAAGGCACTGACTCTCCAAGTGGGGAGAGTGTTCGTTAAGCGTCTGGAATGTTGCACCCGAGTACCAGGGGACCAAAAGTGAGACATATTTGAACATGTCTCCCGATCACACAGTTGATCATACTCTGGGTTCCACATGCATGTTTTAGCTGAAGGAAGAATACCTTAAACCTGGGTAGTTGAGACCCGTGGAATGGGTACCATGCAATATGACTTCAAAGGGTCTTCATTTGCTCACCGAACCTCTCCAATCCTATCACTGCTGTGTTTATGCCCCGGTACATACGCTTGATTCTCTTTCGGAGACATAGCAATCCATAGGTTTTAAGATACTTACTAGTCAGGTACATTCTTAGGCGTTTAATATGGGGTGTTGGGTCCATTTCGTTGAGCAAGGAGTAGCTCTTGTCTATTCCATATTCGGCTTAAGGAACGTTATCTGTGCTCATTTGAATCTCTGGTTTTATGCAGCACCCCAACTCACCTTTACCCTTAAGCAAGCATAAGTTGGTTTTCTAAATTTGAGACCCTGTTCTGTTTTGGAATTCAGTTCCTGTGTAGCCAAGTTTACATTCCGTGTATTACTGATATCTTATGATGTTTCTTTTTCTGTGTGACTTATTTCAGTTAGAATCATCATACCTGAATCCACTCATTGTGCTGCTAAGGGCCTGATGACTTAGATTTCATTGCTGAGTGATATTGCTTTGTAAGTAAATACCGCAACTTCTTTATCCATTTTTCACTTTCTGAGTTGTTGAACTTGTACTGAAAACGAGTTTCTTGTAAACAGAGCCATTCCAAACTTTGGGGTGGCTGTGTCTTTTTGATTTTAATTTCCCTAAGCTATAGGACCATAAGTGGAAGTGCCCTAGGCTCTGTTGCTTTGTTTTTTAGGTGTTTCAGGAAACACCATACAGTTCTCCCTAGTGTCTGTTGGCAATTTACATCCCGCCCATCAGCATAACAAGGCTCCCAGTTCTCCATGGCCTGTCCTGCCTTTCTGGATTTTACACTTTTTTCAGATGGCCCTTTTGACCGGGGGGAAGTGAGACTTCATTGTAGTGCAGATTTCCTTTGCAAGCTTGCTTGGTTGGCCAAAAAGGGCGTATGTGTTTTTTCCTGAATATATTCAGGAAAAAACGCATACGCCCTTTTTCGCCAAGTGCATCATTGTGGACGTTCTGCCTCTTTTCCTATGCTTTCAATGCAATTCCAGTCTACCTCCTGAAATCGGTTTCCTGCAATTCTGCCCCGCTTTCAAGTCCTCTTGGCAGCCTTACTTCAGTCTATTTTTGGACGATAGCTGTCATTTATAACTCTGCAGGTTTGTGAATTACAGTGCCCCTGAGCTCCTTTCTTCAACTCGCTTTCTTGTGACCTGGCCGCAACACCGCAGGATGGCTTCAGGACCTAATCTGGTTCCGGTACAGCACGCTGATCCTTTGGTTATTTCCTCTTCCTGGTGGGAAATGAGAGTTAAATTTGCCCGTCCAGACACCTCCAGCTAGCCTCTCATTGGTTCTCGCTATTCCTGTTCATCTTCCGCAGAAATTGCAAACTGTGCCAAACAGGAGGTTAAAGGCGCTGACTCTCCAAGTGGGGAGAGTGTTAGTAAAGCGTCTGGAATGTTGCACCCGAGTACAAGGGGAGGAAAACTGAGACATATTTGAACACGTCTCCCGATCACATGGTTGATCATACTCTGGGTTCCACATGCATGTTTTAGCTGAAGGAAGAATACCTAAAACCTGGGTAGTTGAAACCCGTGGAATGGGTACCATGCAATATGACTTCAAAGGGTCTTCATTTGCTCACCGAACCTCACCAATCCTATCATGCTGCGTTTATGCCCCTGTACACATGCTTGATTCTCTTTCGGAGACATAGCAATCCATAGGTTTTAAGATACTTACTAGTCAGGTACATTCTTAGGTGTTTAATATGCAGTGTTCAGTCCATTTCGTTGAGCAAGGAGTAGCTCTTGTCTATTCCATATTTGGCTTAAGGATCTTTATTTGTGCTCATTTCAATCTCTGGTTTTATGCAGCAACCCAACTCACCTTTCCCCTTAAGCAAGCATAAGTTGGTTTTCTAAATTTGAGAACCTGTTCTGTTTTGGAATTCAGTTCCTATGTAGCCAAGTTTACATTCCGTGTATTAGTGATATCTTATGATGTTTCTTTTTCTGTGTGACTTATTTCAGTTAGAATCATCGTACCTGAAACTACTCATTATGCTGCTACGGGCCTGATGACATATATTTCATTGCTGAGTGATACTGCATTGTACGTAAGTACCACAAGTTCTTTATCCATTTTTCACTTTCTGTGATATAGAACTTGTACGGTAAACGAGGTTCTTGTAAACAGAGCCGTCCCAAACTTTGGGGTGGCTGTGTCTTTTTGATTTTAATTTCCCTAAGCTATAGGACCATAAGTGGAAGTGCCCTAGGCTCTGTTGCTTTGTTTTTTAGATGTTTCAGGAAACACCATACACTCCTCCCGAGTGTCTGTTGGCAATTTACATCCCGCCCATCAGCATAACAAGGCTCCCAGTTCTCCATGGCCTGTCTTGCCTTTCTGGATTTTACACTTTTTTCAGATGGCCCTTTTGACCGGGGGGAAGTGAGACTTCATTGTAGTGCAGATTTCCTTTGCAAGTTTGCTTGGTTGGCCTAAAAGGGCGTATGCGTTTTTTCCTGAATATATTCAGGAAAAAACGCATATGCCCTTTTTGGCCAAGTGCATCATTGTGGACGTTCTGCCTCTTTTCCTATGCTTTCAATGCAATTCCAGTCTACCTCCTGAAATCAGTTTCCTGCAATTCTGCACCGCTTTCAAGTCCTCTTGGCAGCCTTACTTCAGTCTATTTTTGGACGATAGCTGTCATTTATAACTCTGCAGGTTTGTGAATTACAGTGCCCCTGAGCTCCTTTCTTCAACTCGATTTCTTGTGACCTGGCCGCAACACCGCAGGATGGCTTCAGGCCCTAATCTGGTTCTGGCACGGCACGCTGAGCCTTTGGTTAATTCCTCTTCCAGGTGGGAAATGAGAGTTAAATTTCCCCGTCCAGACACCTCCAGCTAGCCTCTCATTGGTTCTCGCTATTCCTGTTCATCTTCCACAGAAATTGCAAACTGGGCCAAACAGGAGGTTAAAGGGACTGACTCTCCAAGTGGGGAGAGTGATAGTAAAGCGTCTGGAATGTTGCACCCAAGTACCAGGGTACGAAAACTGAGACATATTTAAACACGTCTCCCGATCACATGGTTGATCATACTCTGGGTTCCACATGCATGTTTTAGCTGAAGGAAGAATACCTTAAACCTGGGTAGTTGAAACCCGTGGAATGGGTACCATGCAATATGACTTCAAATGGTCTTCATTTGCTCACGAACCTCTCCAATCCTATCACTGCTGCGTTTATGCCCCTGTACACATGCTTGATTCTCTTTCGGAGACATAGCAATCCATAGGTTTTAAGATACTTACTAGTCAGGTACATTCTTAGGCGTTTAATATGCGGTGTTGAGTCCATTTCGTTGAGCAAGGAGTAGCTCTTGTCTATTCCATATTTGGCTTAAGGAACTTTATCTGTGCTCATTTCAATCTCTGGTTTTATGCAGCACCCCAACTCACCTTTCCCCTTAAGCAAGAATAAGTTGGTTTTCTAAATTTGAGACCCTGTTCTGTTCTGTAATTCAGTTCCTGTGTAGCCAAGTTTCCATTCCGTGTATTACTGATATCTTATGATGTTTCTTTTTCTGTGTGACTTATTTCAGTTAGAATCATCATACCTGAATCCACTCATTGTGCTGCTAAGGGCCTGATGACACAGATTTCATTGCTGAGTGATATTGCTTTGTAAGTAAATACCTCAAGTTCTTTATCCATTTTTCACTTTCTGCGATGTTGAACTTGTACTGTAAACGAGGTTCTTGTAAACAGAGATGTTCCAAACTTTGGGGTGGCTGTGTCTTTTTGATTTTAATTTCCCTAAGCTATAGGACCATAAGTGGAAGTGCCCTAGGTTCTGTTGCTTTGTTTTTTAGATGTTTCAGGAAACACCATACACTTCTCCCGAGTGGTTGTTGGCAATTTACATCCCGCCCATCAGCATAACAAGGCTCCCAGTTCTCCATGACCTGTCCTGCCTTTCTGGATTTTACACTTTTTTCAGATGGCCCTTTTGACCGGGGGGAAGTGAGACTTCATTGTAGTGCAGATTTCCTTTGCAAGCTTGCTTGGTTGGCCAAAAAGGGCGTATGCGTTTTTTCCTGAATATATTCAGGAAAAAACGCATACGCCCTTTTTGGCCAAGTGCATCATTGTGGACGTTCTGCCTCTTTTCCTATGCTTTCAAGGCAATTCCAGTCTACCTCCTGAAATCGGTTTCCTGCAATTCTGCCCCGCATTCAAGTCCTCTTGGCAGCCTTACTTCAGTCTATTTTGGACGATAGCTGTCATTTATAACTCTGCAGGTTTGTGAATTACAGTGCCCCTGAGCTCCTTTCTTCAACTCGCTTTCTTTTGAGCTGGCCGCAACACCGCAGGATGGCTTCAGGCCCTAATCTGGTTCCGGCACGGCACGCTGAGCCTTTGGTTATTTCCTCTTCCTGGTGGGAAATGAGAGTTAAATTTGCCCGTCCAGACACCTCCAGCTAGTCTCTCATTGGTTCTCGCTATTCCTGTTCATCTTCCGCAGAAATTGCAAACTGGGCCAAACAGGAGGTTAAAGGCGCTGACTCTCCAAGTCGGGAGAGTGTTAGTAAAGCGTCTGGAATGTTGCACCCGAGTACCAGGGGAGGAAAACTGAGACATATTTGAATACGTCTCCCGATCACATGGTTGATCATACTCTAGGTTCCACATGCATGTTTTAGCTGAAGGAAGAATACCTTAAACCTGGAGAGTTAAGACCCGTGTAATGGGTACCATGCAATATGACTTCAAAGGGTCTTCATTTGCTCACCGAACCTCTTCAATCCTATCACTGCTGCGTTTATGCCCCTGTACACATGCTTGATTCTCTTTCGGAGTCATAGCAATCCATAGGTTTTAAGATACTTACTAGTCAGGTACATTCTTAGGCGTTTAATATGGGGTGTTGAGTCCATTTCGTTGAGCAACGAGTAGCTCTTGTCTATTCCATATTTGGCTTAAGGAACTTTATCTGTGCTCATTTAAATCTCTGGTTTTATGCAGCACCCCAACTCACCTTTACCCTTAAGCATGAATAAGTTGGTTTTCTAAATTTGAGACCCTGTTCTGTTCTGTAATTCAGTTCCTGTGTAGTCAAGATTCCATTCCGTGTATTACTGATATCTTATGATGTTTCTTTTTCTGTGTGACTTATTTCAGTTAGAATCATCATACCTGAATCCACTCATTGTGCTGCTAAGGGCCTGATGACACAGATTTCATTGCTGAGTGATATTGCTTTGTAAGTGAATACCACAACTTCTTTATCCATTTTTCACTTTCTGCGATGTTGAACTTGTACTGTAAACGAGGTTCTTGTAAACAGAGCCGATCCAAACTTTGGGGTGACTGTGTCTTTTTGATTTTAATTTCCCTAAGCTATAGGACCATAAGTGGAAGTGCCCTAGGCTCTGTTGCTTTGTTTTTTAGATGTTTCAGGAAACACCATAGACTTCTCCCAAGTGTCTGTTGGCAATTTACATCCCGCCCATCAGCATAACAAGGCTCCCAGTTCTCAATGGCCTGTTGCCTTTCTGGATTTTACACTTTTTTCAGATGGCCCTTTTAACCGGGGGGAAGTGAGACTTCATTGTAGTGCAGATTTCCTTTGCAAGCTTGCTTGGTTGGCCAAAAAGGGCGTATGCGTTTTTTCCTGAATATATTCAGGAAAAAACGCATACGCCCTTTTTGGCCAAGTGCATCATTGTGGACGTTCTGCCTCTTTTCCTATGCTTTCAATGCAATTCCAGTCTACCTCCTGAAATCGGTTTCCTGCAATTCTGCCCCGCTTTCAAGTCCTCTTGGCAGCCTTACTTCAGTCTATTTTTGGACGATAGCTGTCATTTATAACTCTGCAGGTTTGTGAATTACAGTGCCCCTGAGCTCCTTTCTTCAACTCGCTTTCTTGTGACCTGGCCGCAACACCGCAGGATGGCTTCAGGCCCTAATCTGGTTCCGGCCCGGCATGCTGAGCCTTTGGTTAATTCCTCTTCCTGGTGGGAAATGAGAGTTAAATTTGCCCGTCCAGACACCTCCAGCTAGCCTCTCATTGGTTCTTGCTATTCCTGTCCATCTTCCGCAGAAATTGCAAACTGGGCCAAACAGGAGGTTAAAGGCACTGACTATCCAAGTGGGGAGAGTGTTAGTAAAGCGTCTGGAATGTTGAACCCGAGTACCAGGGTACGAAAACTGAGACATATTTGAACACGTCTCCCGTTCACATGGTTGATCATACTCTGTGTTCCACATGCATGTTTTAGCTGAAGGAAGAATACCTTAAACCTGGAGAGTTGAGACCCGTGTAATGGGTACCATGCAATATGACTTCAAAGGGTCTTCATTTGCTCACCGAACCTCTCCAATCCTATCACTGCTGCGTTTATGCCCCTGAACACACGCTTGATTCTCTTTTGGAGACATAGCAATCCATAGGTTTTAAGATACTTACTAGTCAGGTACATTCTTAGGCGTTTAATATGCGGTGTTGAGTCCATTTCATTGAGCAAGGAGTAGCTCTTGTCTATTCCATATTTGGCTTAAGGAACTTTATCTGTGCTCATTTCAATCTCTGGTTTTATGCAGCACCCCAACTCACCTTTCCCCTTAAGCAAGAATAAGTTGGTTTTCTAAATTTGAGACGCTGTTCTGTTTTGGAATGCAGTTCCTGTGTAGCCAAGTTTACATTCCGTGTATTACTGATATCTTATGATGTTTCTTTTTCTGTGTGACTTATTTCAGTTAGAATCATCGTACCTGAATCCACTCATTATACTGCTACGGGCCTGATGACATAGATTTCATTGCTGAGTGATACTGCATTGTACGCAAGTACCACAAGTTCTTTATCCATTTTTCACTTTCTGTGATATTGAACTTGTACAGTAAATGAGGTTCTTGTAAACGGAGGCGTCCCAAACTTTGGGGTGGCTGTGTCTTTTTGATTTTAATTTCCCTAAGCTATAGGACCATAAGTGGAAGTGCCCTAGGCTCTGTTGCTTTGTTTTTTAGATGTTTCAGGAAACACCATACACTTCTCCCGAGTGTCTGTTGGCAATTTACATCCCGCCCATCAGCATAACAAGGCTCCCAGTTCTCCATGGCCTGTCCTGCCTTTCTGGATTTTACACTTTCTTCAGATGGCCCTTTTGACCGGGGAGAAGTGAGACTTCATTGTAGTGCAGATTTCCTTTGCAAGCTTGCTGGGTTGGCCAAAAAGTGCGTATGCGTTTTTTCCTGAATATATTCAGGAAAAAACGCATACGCCCTTTTTGGCCAAGTGCATCATTGTGGACGTTCTGCCTCTTTTCCTATGCTTTCAATGCAATTCCAGTCTACCTCCTGAAATCAGTTTCCTGCAATTCTGCCCCGCTTTCAAGTCCTCTTGGCAGCCTTACTTCAGTATATTTTTGGACGATAGCTGTCATTTATACCTCTGCAGGTTTGTGAATTACAGTGCCCCTGAGCTCCTTTCTTCAACTCGCTTTCTTTTCAGCTGGCCCCAACACCGCAGGATGGCTTCAGGCCCTAATCTGGTTACGGCACGGCACGCTGAGCCTTTGGTTAATTCCTCTTCCAGGTGGGAAATGAGAGTTAAATTTGCCCGTCCAGACACCTCCAGCTAGCCTCTCATTGGTTCTCGCTATTCCTGTTCATCTTCCGCAGAAATTGCAAACTGGGCCAAACAGGAGGTTAAAGGGACTGACTCTCCAAGTGGGGAGAGTGTTAGTAAAGCATCTGGATTGTTGCACCCGAGTACCAGGGTACGAAAACTGAGACATATTTGAACACGTCTCCCGATCACATGGTTGATCATACTCTAGGTTCCACATGCATGTTTTAGCTGAAGGAAGAATACCTTAAACCTGGGTAGTTGAAACCCGTGGAATGGGTACCATGCAATATGACTTTAAAGGGTCTTCATTTGCTCACCGCACCTCTCCAATCCTATCACTGCTGCGTTTATGCCCCTGTACACATGCTTGATTCTCTTTCGGAGACGTAGCAATCCATAGGTTTTAAGATACTTACTAGTCAGGTACATTCTTAGGCGTTTAATATGCGGTGTTGAGTCCATTTCGTTGAGCAAGGAGTAGCTCTTGTCTATTCCATATTTGGCTTAAGGAACTTTATCTGTGCTCATTTCAATCTCTGGTTTTATGCAGCACCCCAACTCACCTTTCCCCTTAAGCAAGCATAAGTTGGTTTTCTAAATTTGAGACCCTGTTCTGTTTTGGAATTCAGTTCCTGTGTAGCCAAGTTTCCATTCCGTGTATTACTGATATCTTATGATGTTTCTTTTTCTGTGTGACTTATTTCAGTTAGAATCATCATACCTGAATCCACTCATTGTGCTGCTAAGGGCCTGATGACATAGATTTCATTGCTGAGTGATATTGCTTTGTAAGTGAATACCACAACTTCTTTATCCATTTTTCACTTTCTGCGATGTTGAACTTGTACTGTAAACGAGGTTCTTGTAAACAGAGCCGTTCCAAACATTGGGGTGGCTGTGTCTTTTTGATTTTAATTTCCCTAAGCTATAGGACCATAAGTGGAAGTGCCCTAGGCTCTGTTGCTTTGTTTTTTAGATGTTTCAGGAAACACCATACACTTCTCCCAAGTGTCTGTTGGCAATTTACATCCCGCCCATCAGCATAACAAGGCTCCCAGTTCTCCATGGCCTGTCCTGCCTTTCTGGATTTTACACTTTTTTCAGATGGCCCTTTTGACCGGGGGGAAGTGAGACTTCATTGTAGTGCAGATTTCCTTTGCAAGCTTGCTTGGTTGGCCAAAAAGGGCGTATGCGTTTTTTCCTGAATATATTCAGGAAAAAACGCATACGCCCTTTTTGGCCAAGTGCATCATTGTGGACGTTCTGCCTCTTTTCCTATGCTTTCAATGCAATTCCAGTCTACCTCCTGAAATCGGTTTCCTGCAATTCTGCCCCGCTTTCAAGTCCTCTTGGCAGCCTTACTTCAGTCTATTTTTGGACGATAGCTGTCATTTATAACTCTGCAGGTTTTGAATTACAGTGCCCCTGAGCTCCTTTCTTCAACTCGCTTTCTTTTGAGCTGGCCGCAACACCGCAGGATGGCTTCAGGCCCTAATCTGGTTCCGGCACGGCACGCTGAGCCTTTGGTTAATTCCTCTTCCTGGTGGGAAATGAGAGTTAAATTTGCCCGTCCAGACACCTCCAGCTAGCCTCTCATTGGTTCTCGCTATTCCTGTTCATCTTCCGCAGAAATTGCAAACTGGGCCAAACAGGAGGTTAAAGGCGCTGACTCTCCAAGTCGGGAGAGTGTTAGTAAAGCGTCTGGAATGTTGCACCCGAGTACCAGGGTACGAAAACTGAGACATATTTGAACACGTCTCCCGATCACATGGTTGATCATACTCTAGGTTCCACATGCATGTTTTAGCTGAAGGAAGAATACCTTAAACCTGGAGAGTTAAGACCCGTGTAATGGGTACCATGCAATATGACTTCAAAGGGTCTTCATTTGCTCACCGAACCTCTCCAATCCTATCACTGCTGCGTTTATGCCCCTGTACACATGCTTGATTCTCTTTCGGAGACATAGCAATCCATAGGTTTTAAGATACTTACTAGTCAGGTACATTCTTAGGCGTTTAATATGCGGTGTTGAGTCCATTTCGTTGAGCAAGGAGTAGCTCTTGTCTATTCCATATTTGACTTAAGGAACTTTATCTGTGCTCATTTCAATCTCTGGTTTTATGCAGCACCCCAACTCACCTTTCCCCTTAAGCAAGCATAAGTTTGTTTTCTAAATTTGAGACCCTGTTCTGTTCTGTAATTCAGTTCCTGTGTAGCCAAGTTTACATTCCGTGTATTACTGATATCTTATGATGTTTCTTTTTCTGTGTGACTTATTTCAGTTAGAATCATCATACCTGAATCCACTCATTGTGCTGCTAAGGGCCTGATGACACAGATTTCATTGCTGAGTGATATTGCTTTGTAAGTAAATACCACAAGTTCTTTATCCATTTTTCACTTTCTGCAATGTTGAACTTGTACTGTAAACGACGTTCTTGTAAACAGAGCCGTTCCAAACTTTGGGGTGGCTGTGTCTTTTTGATTTTAATTTCCCTAAGCTATAGGACCATAAGTGGAAGTGCCCTAGGTTCTGTTGCTTTGTTTTTTAGATGTTTCAGGAAACACCATAAACTTCTCCCGAGTGGTTCTTGGCAATTTACATCCCGCCCATCAGCATAACAAGGCTCCCAGTTCTCCATGGCCTGTCCTGCCTTTCTGGATTTTACACTTTTTTCAGATGGCCCTTTTGACCGGGGGGAAGTGAGACTTCATTGTAGTGCAGATTTCCTTTGCAAGCTTGCTTGGTTGGCCAAAAAGGGCGTATGCGTTTTTTCCTGAATATATTCAGGAAAAAACGCATACGCCCTTTTTGGCCAAGTGCATCATTGTGGACGTTCTGCCTCTTTTCCTATGCTTTCAATGCAATTCCAGTCTACCTCCTGAAATCGGTTTCCTGCAATTCTGCCCCGCTTTCAAGTCCTCTTGGCAGCCTTACTTCAGTCTATGTTTGGACGATAGCTGTCATTTATAACTCTGCAGGTTTGTGAATTACAGTGCCCCTGAGCTCCTTTTTTCAACTCGCTTTCTTTTGAGCTGGCCGCAACACCGCAGGATGGCTTCAGGCCCTAATCTGGTTCCGGCCCGGCATGCTGAGCCTTTGGTTAATTCCTCTTCCTGGTGGGAAATGAGAGTTAAATTTGCCCGTCCAGACACCTCCAGCTAGCCTCTCATTGGTTCTCGCTATTCCTGTTCATCTTCCGCAGAAATTGCAAACTGGGCCAAACAGGAGGTTAAAGGGACTGACTCTCCAAGTGGGGAGAGTGTTAGTAAAGCGTCTGGAATGTTGCACCCGAGTACCAGGGGAGGAAAACTGAGACATATTTGAACACGTCTCCCGATCACATGGTTGATCATACTCTAGGTTCCACATGCATGTTTTAGCTGAAGGAAGAATACCTTAAACCTGGGTAGTTGAAACCCGTGGAATGGGTACCATGCAATATGACTTCAAAGGGTCTTCATTTGCTCACCAAACCTCTCCAATCCTATCACTGCTGCGTTTATGCCCCTGTACACATGCTTGATTCTCTTTCGGAGACATAGCAATCCATAGGTTTTAAGATACTTACTAGTCAGGTACATTCTTAGGCGTTTAATATGGGGTGTTGAGTCCATTTCATTGAGCAAGGAGTAGCTCTTGTCTATTCCATATTTGGCTTAAGGAACTTTATCTGTGCTCATTTCAATCTCTGGTTTTATGCAGCACCCCAACTCATCTTTACCCTTAAGCAAGAATAAGTTGGTTTTCTAAATTTGAGACCCTGTTCTGTTCTGTAATTCAGTTCCTGTGTAGCCAAGTTTACATTCCGTGTATTACTGATATCTTATGATGTTTCTTTTTCTGTGTGACTTATTTCAGTTAGAATCATCATACCTGAATCCACTCATTGTGCTGCTAAGGGCCTGATGACACAGATTTCATTGCTGAGTGATATTGCTTTGTAAGTAAATACCAAAAGATCTTTATCCATTTTTCACTTTCTGCGATGTTGAACTTGTACTGTAAACGAGGTTCTTGTAAACAGAGCCGTTCCAAACATTGGGGTGGCTGTGTCTTTTTGATTTTAATTTCCCTAAGCTATAGGACCATAAGTGGAAGTGCCCTAGGTTCTGTTGCTTTGTTTTTTAGATGTTTCAGGAAACACCATAAACTTCTCCCGAGTGGTTGTTGGCAATTTACATCCCGCCCATCAGCATAACAAGGCTCCCAGTTCTCCATGGCCTGTCCTGCCTTTCTGGATTTTACACTTTTTTCAGATGGCCCTTTTGACCGGGGGGAAGTGAGACTTCATTGTAGTGCAGATTTCCTTTGCAAGCTTGCTTGGTTGGCCAAAAAGGGCGTATGCGTTTTTTCCTGAATATATTCAGGAAAAAACGCATACGCCCTTTTTGGCCAAGTGCATCATTGTGGACGTTCTGCCTCTTTTCCTATGCTTTCAATGCAATTCCAGTCTACCTCCTGAAATCGGTTTCCTGCAATTCTGCCCCGCTTTCAAGTCCTCTTGGCAGCCTTACTTCAGTCTATTTTTGGACGATAGCTGTCATTTATAACTCTGCAGGTTTGTGAATTACAGTGCCCCTGAGCTCCTTTCTTCAACTCGCTTTCTTGTGACCTGGCCGCAACACCGCAGGATGGCTTCAGGCCCTAATCTGGTTCCGGCACGGCACGCTGAGCCTTTGGTTATTTCCTCTTCCTGGTGGGAAATGAGAGTTAAATTTGCCCGTCCAGACACCTCCAGCTAGTCTCTCATTGGTTCTCGCTATTCCTGTTCATCTTCCGCAGAAATTGCAAACTGGGCCAAACAGGAGGTTAAAGGCACTGACTCTCCAACTCGGGAGAGTGTTAGTAAAGCGTCTGGAATGTTGCACCCGAGTACCAGGGGAGGAAAACTGAGACATATTTGAACACGTTTCCCGTTCACATGGTTGATCATACTTGGGTTCCACATGCATGTTTTAGCTGAAGGAAGAATACCTTAAACCTGGAGAGTTAAGACCCGTGTAATGGGTACCATGCAATATGACTTCAAAGGGTCTTCATTTGCTCACCGAACCTCTCCAATCCTATCACTGCTGCGTTTATGCCCCTGTACACATGCTTGATTCTCTTTCGGAGACATAGCAATCCATAGGTTTTAAGATACTTACTAGTCAGGTACATTCTTAGGCGTTTAATATGCGGTGTTGAGTCCATTTCGTTGAGCAAGGAGTAGCTCTTGTCTATTCCATATTTGGCTTAAGGAACTTTATCTGTGCTCATTTCAATCTCTGGTTTTATGCAGCACCCCAACTCACCTTTCCCCTTAAGCAAGCATAAGTTGGTTTTCTAAATTTGAGACCCTGTTCTGTTCTGTAATTCAGTTCCTGTGTAGCCAAGTTTACATTCCATGTATTACTGATATCTTATGATGTTTCTTTTTCTGTGTGACTTATTTCAGTTAGAATCATCATACCTGAATCCACTCATTGTGCTGCTAAGGGCCTGATGACACAGATTTCATTGCTGAGTGATATTGCTTTGTAAGTAAATACCACAAGTTCTTTATCCATTTTTCACTTTCTGCGATGTTGAACTTGTACTGTAAACGAGGTTCTTGTAAACAGAGCCGTTCCAAACTTTGGGGTGGCTGTGTCTTTTTGATTTTAATTTCCCTAAGCTATAGGACCATAAGTGGAAGTGCCCTAGGTTCTGTTGCTTTGTTTTTTAGATGTTTCAGGAAACACCATACACTTCCCCGGAGTGGTTGTTGGCAATTTACATCCCGCCCATCAGCATAACAAGGCTCCCAGTTCTCCATGGCCTGTCCTGCCTTTCTGGATTTTACACTTTTTTCAGATGGCCCTTTTGACCGGGGGGTAGTGAGACTTCATTGTAGTGCAGATTTCCTTTGCAAGCTTGCTTGGTTGGCCAAAAAGGGCGTATGCGTTTTTTCCTGAATATATTCAGGAAAAAACGCATACGCCCTTTTTGGCCAAGTGCATCATTGTGGACGTTCTGCCTCTTTTCCTATGCTTTCAATGCAATTCCAGTCTACCTCCTGAAATCGGTTTCCTGCAATTCTGCCCCGCTTTCAAGTCCTCTTGGCAGCCTTCCTTCAGTCTATTTTTGGACGATAGCTGTCATTTATAACTCTGCAGGTTTGTGAATTACAGTGCCCCTGAGCTCCTTTCTTCAACTCGCTTTCTTTTGAGCTGGCCGCAACACCGCAGGATGGCTTCAGGCCCTAATCTGGTTCCGGCACAGCACGCTGAGCATTTGGTTAATTCCTCTTCCTGGTGGGAAATGAGAGTTAAATTTGCCCGTCCAGACACCTCCAGCTAGCCTCTCATTGGTTCTCGCTATTCCTGTTCATCTTCCGCAGAAATTGCAAACTGGGCCAAACAGGAGGTTAAAGGCGCTGACTCTCCAAGTCGGGAGAGTGTTAGTAAAGCGTCTGGAATGTTGCACCCGAGTACCAGGGTACGAAAACTGAGACATATTTGAACACGTCTCCCGATCACATGGTTGATCATACTCTAGGTTCCACATGCATGTTTTAGCTGAAGGAAGAATACCTAAAACCTGGGTAGTTGAGACCCGTGTAATGGGTACCATGCAATATGACTTCAAAGGGTCTTCATTTGCTCACCGAACCTCTCCAATCCTATCACTGCTGCATTTATGCCCCTGTACACATGCTTGATTCTCTTTCGGAGACATAGCAATCCATAGGTTTTAAGATACTTACTAGTCAGGTACATTCTTAGGCGTTTAATATGGGGTGTTGAGTCCATTTCGTTCAGCAAGGAGTAGCTCTTGTCTATTCCATATTTGGCTTAAGGTACTTTATCTGTGCTCATTTCAATCTCTGGTTTTATGCAGCACCCCAACTCACCTTTCCCCTTAAGCAAGCATAAGTTGGTTTTCTAAATTTGAGACCCTGTTCTGTTTTGGAATGCAGTTCCTGTGTAGCCAAGTTTACATTCCGTGTTTTAGTGATATCTTATGATGTTTCTTTTTCTGTGTGACTTATTTCAGTTAGAATCATCGTACCTGAATCCACTCATTATGCTGCTACGGGCCTGATGACATAGATTTCATTGCTGAGTGATACTGCATTGTACGTAAGTACCACAAGTTCTTTATCCATTTTTCACCTTCTGTGATATAGAACTTGTATGGTAAACGAGGTTCTTGTAAACGGAGGCGTCCCAAACTTTGGGGTGGCTGTGTCTTTTTGATTTTAATTTCCCTAAGCTATAGGACCATAAGTGGAAGTGCCCTAGGCTCTGTTGCTTTGTTTTTTAGATGTTTCAGGAAACACCATACACTTCTCCTGAGTGTCTGTTGGCAATTTACATCCCGCCCATCAGCATAACAAGGCTCCCAGTTCTCCATGGCCTGTCCTGCCTTTCTGGATTTTACACTTTTTTCAGATGGCCCTTTTGACCGGGGGGAAGTGAGACTTCATTGTAGTGCAGATTTCCTTTGCAAGCTTGCTTGGTTGGCCAAAAAGGGCGTATGCGTTTTTTCCTGAATATATTCAGGAAAAAACGCATACGCCCTTTTTGGCCAAGTGCATCATTGTGGACGTTCTGCCTCTTTTCCTATGCTTTCAATGCAATTCCAGTCTACCTCCTGAAATCGGTTTCCTGCAATTCTGCCCCGCTTTCAAGTCCTCTTGGCAGCCTTACTTCAGTCTATTTTTGGACGATAGCTGTCATTTATAACTCTGCAGGTTTGTGAATTACAGTGCCCCTGAGCTCCTTTCTTCAACTTGCTTTCTTGTGACCTGGCCGCAACACCACAGGATGGCTTCAGGCCCTAATCTGGTTCCGGCAGGGCACGCTGAGCCTTTGGTTAATTCCTCTTCATGGTGGAAAATGAGAGTTAAATTTGCCCGTCCAGACACCTCCAGCTAGCCTCTCATTGGTTCTCGCTATTCCTGTTCATCTTCCGCAGAAATTGCAAACTGGGCCAAACAGGAGGTTAAAGGGACTGACTCTCCAAGTGGGGAGAGTGTTAGTAAAGTGTCTGGAATGTTGCACCCGAGTACCAGGGTACGAAAACTGAGACATATTTGAACACGTCTCCCGATCACATGGTTGATCATACTCTAGGTTCCACATGCATGTTTTAGCTGAAGGAAGAATACCTTAAACCTGGGTAGTTGAAACCCGTGGAATGGGTACCATGCAATATGAGTTCAAAGGGTCTTCATTTGCTCACCGAACCTCTCCAATCCTATCACTGCTGCGTTTATGCCCCTGTACACATGCTTGATTCTCTTTCGGAGACATAGCAATCCATAGGTTTTAAGATACTTACTAGTCAGGTACATTCTTAGGCGTTTAATATGGGGTGTTGAGTCCATTTCATTGAGCAAGGAGTAGCTCTTGTCTATTCCATATTTGGCTTAAGGAACTTTATCTGTGCTCATTTCAATCTCTGGTTTTATGCAGCACCCCAACTCACCTTTCCCCTTAAGCAAGCATAAGTTGGTTTTCTAAATTTGAGACCCTGTTCTGTTCTGTATTCAGTTCCTGTGTAGCCAAGTTTACATTCCATGTATTACTGATATCTTATGATGTTTCTTTTTCTGTGTGACTTATTTCAGTTAGAATCATCATACCTGAATCCACTCATTGTGCTGCTAAGGGCCTGATGACACAGATTTCATTGCTGAGTGTTATTGCTTTGTAAGTAAATACCACAAGTTCTTTATCCATTTTTCACTTTCTGCGATGTTGAACTTGTACTGTAAACGAGGTTCTTGTAAACAGAGCCTTTCCAAACTTTGGGGTGGCTGTGTCTTTTTGATTTTAATTTCCCTAAGCTATAGGACCATAAGTGGAAGTGCCCTAGGCTCTGTTGCTTTGTTTTTTAGATGTTTCAGGAAACACCATACACTTCTCTTGAGTGTCTGTTGGCAATTTACATCCCGCCCATCAGCATAACAAGGCTCCCAGTTCTCCATGGCCTGTCCTGTCTTTCTGGATTTTACACTTTTTTCAGATGGCCCTTTTGACCGGGGGGAAGTGAGACTTCATTGTAGTGCAGATTTCCATTGCAAGCTTGCTGGGTTGGCCAAAAAGGGCGTATGCGTTTTTTCCTGAATATATTCAGGAAAAAACGCATACGCCCTTTTTGGCCAAGTGCATCATTGTGGACGTTCTGCCTCTTTTCCTATGCTTTCAATGCAATTCCAGTCTATCTCCTGAAATCGGTTTCCTGCAATTCTGCCCCGCTTTCAAGTCCTCTTGGCAGCCTTACTTCAGTCTATTTTTGGACGATAGCTGTCATTTATAACTCTGCAGGTTTGTGAATTACAGTGCCCCTGAGCTCCTTTCTTCAACTCGCTTTCTTTTGAGCTGGCCGCAACACCGCAGGATGGCTTCAGGCCCTAATCTTGTTCCGGTACGGCACGCTGAGCCTTTGGTTAATTCCTCTTCCTGGTGGGAAATGAGAGTTAAATTTGCCTGTCCAGACACCTCCAGCTAGCCTCTCATTGGTTCTCGCTATTCCTGTTCATCTTCCGCAGAAATTGCAAACTGGGCCAAACAGGAGGTTAAAGGGACTGACTCTCCAAGTCGGGAGAGTGTTAGTAAAGCGTCTGGAATGTTGCACCCGAGTACCAGGGTACGAAAACTGAGACATATTTGAACACGTCTCCCGATCACATGGTTGATCATACTCTAGGTTCCACATGCATGTTTTAGCTGAAGGAAGAATACCTTAAACCTGGGTAGTTGAAACTCGTGGAATGGGTACCATGCAATATGACTTCAAAGGGTCTTCATTTGCTCACCGAACCTCTCCAATCCTATCACTGCTGCGTTTATGCCCCTGTACACATGCTTGATTCTCTTTCGGAGACATAGCAATCCATAGGTTTTAAGATACTTACTAGTCAGGTACATTCTTAGGCGTTTAATAGGGGGTGTTGAGTCCATTTCGTTGAGCAAGGAGTAGGTCTTGTCTATTCCATATTTGGCTTAAGGAACTTTATCTGTGCTCATTTCAATCTCTGGTTTTATGCAGCACCCCAACTCACCTTTCCCCTTAAGCAAGCATAAGTTGGTTTTCTAAATTTGAGACCCTGTTCTGTTTTGGAATGCAGTTCCTGTGTAGCCAAGTTTACATTCCGTGTTTTAGTGATATCTTATGATGTTTCTTTTTCTGTGTGACTTATTTCAGTTAGAATCATCGTACCTGAATCCACTCATTATGCTGCTATGGGCCTGATGACATAGATTTCATTGCTGAGTGATACTGCATTGTACGTAAGTACCACAAGTTCTTTATCCATTTTTCACTTTCTGTGATATAGAACTTGTATGGTAAACGAGGTTCTTGTAAACAGAGGCGTCCCAAACTTTGGGGTGGCTGTGTCTTTTTGATTTTAATTTCCCTAAGCTATAGGACCATAAGTGGAAGTGCCCTAGGCTCTGTTGCTTTGTTTTTTAGATGTTTCAGGAAACACCATACACTTCTCCTGAGTGTCTGTTGGCAATTTACATCCCGCCCATCAGCATAACAAGGCTCCCAGTTCTCCATGGCCTGTCCTGCCTTTCTGGATTTTACACTTATTTCAGATGGCCCTTTTGACCGGGGAGAAGTGAGACTTCATTGTAAAGCAGATTTCCTTTGCAAGTTTGCTTGGTTGGCCAAAAAGGGCGTATGCGTTTTTTCCTGAATATATTCAGGAAAAAACGCATACGCCCTTTTTGGCCAAGTGCATCATTGTGGACGTTCTGCCTCTTTTCCTATGCTTTCAATGCAATTCCAGTCTACCTCCTGAAATCGGTTTCCTGCAATTCTGCCCCGCTTTCAAGTCCTCTTGGCAGCCTTCCTTCAGTCTATTTTTGGACGATAGCTGTCATTTATAACTCTGCAGGTTTGTGAATTACAGTGCCCCTGAGCTCCTTTCTTCAACTCGCTTTCTTTTGAGCTGGCCGCAACACCGCAGGATGGCTTCAGGCCCTAATCTGGTTCCGGCACGGCACGCTGAGCCTTTGGTTAATTCCTCTTCCTGGTGGGAAATGAGAGTTAAATTTGCCCGTCCAGACACCTCCAGCTAGCCTCTCATTGGTTCTCGCTATTCCTGTTCATCTTCCGCAGAAATTGCAAACTGGGCCAAACAGGAGGTTAAAGGGACTGACTCTCCAAGTCGGGAGAGTGTTAGTAAAGCGTCTGGAATGTTGCACCCGAGTACCAGGGTACAAAAACTGAGACATATTTGAACACGTCTCCCGATCACATGGTTGATCATACTCTAGGTTCCACATGCATGTTTTAGCTGAAGGAAGAATACCTTAAACCTGGGTAGTTGAAACCCGTGGAATGGGTACGATGCAATATGACTTCAAAGGGTCTTCATTTGCTCACCGAACCTCTCCAATCCTATCACTGCTGCGTTTATGCCCCTGTACACATGCTTGATTCTCTTTCGGAGTCATAGCAATCCATAGGTTTTAAGATACTTACTAGTCAGGTACATTCTTAGGCGTTTAATATGCGGTGTTGAGTCCATTTCGTTGAGCAAGGAGTAGCTCTTGTCTATTCCATATTTGGCTTAAGGAACTTTATCTGTGCTCATTTCAATCTCTGGTTTTATGCAGCACCCCAACTCACCTTTACCCTTAAGCAAGAATAAGTTGGTTTTCTAAATTTGAGACCCTGTTCTGTTCTGTAATTCAGTTCCTGTGTAGCCAAGTTTACATTCCGTGTATTACTGATATCTTATGATGTTTCTTTTTCTGTGTGACTTATTTCAGTTAGAATCATCATACCTGAATCCACTCATTGTGCTGCTAAGGGCCTGATGACACAGATTTCATTGCTGAGTGATATTGCTTTGTAAGTAAATACCACAAGTTCTTTATCCATTTTTCACTTTCTGCGATGTTGAACTTGTACTGTAAACGAGGTTCTTGTAAACAGAGCCGTTCCAAACTTTGGGGTGGCTGTGTCTTTTTGATTTTAATATCCCTAATCTATAGGACCAAGAGTGGAAGTGCCCTAGGTTCTGTTGCTTTGTTTTTTAGATGTTTCAGGAAACACCATACACTTCTCCAGAGTGGTTGTTGGCAATTTACATCCCGCCCATCAGCATAACAAGGCTCCCAGTTCTCCATGGCCTCTCCTGCTTTTCTGGATTTTACACTTTTTTCAGATGGCCCTTTTGACCGGGGAGAAATGAGACTTCATTGTAGTGCAGATTTCCTTTGCAAGCTTGCTTGGTTGGCCAAAAAGGGCGTATGCGTTTTTTCCTGAATATATTCAGGAAAAAACGCATACGCCCTTTTTGGCCAAGTGCATCATTGTGGACGTTCTGCCTCTTTTCCTATGCTTTCAATGCAATTCCAGTCTACCTCCTGAAATCGGTTTCCTGCAATTCTGCCCCGCTTTCAAGTCCTCTTGGCAGCCTTCCTTCAGTCTATTTTTGGACGATAGCTGTCATATATAACTCTGCAGGTTTGTGAATTACAGTGCCCCTGAGCTCCTTTCTTCAACTCGCTTTCTTGTGACCTGGCCGCAACACCGCAGGATGGCTTCAGGCCCTAATCTGGTTCCGGCACGGCACGCTGAGCCTTTGGTTATTTCCTCTTCCTAGTGGGAAATGAGAGTTAAATTTGCCCGTCCAGACACCTCCAGCTAGTCTCTCATTCGTTCTCGCTATTCCTGTTCATCTTCCGCAGAAATTGCAAACTGGGCCAAACAGGAGGTTAAAGGCGCTGACTCTCCAACTCGGGAGAGTGTTAGTAAAGCGTCTGGAATGTTGCACCCGAGTACCAGGGGAGGAAAACTGAGACATATTTGAACACGTCTCCCGTTCACATGGTTGATCATAATTGGGTTCCACATGCATGTTTTAGCTGAAGGAAGAATACCTTAAACCTGGGTAGTTGAAACATGTGTAACGGGTACCATGCAATATGACTTCAAAGGGTCTTCATTTGCTCACCGAACCTCTCCAATCCTACCACTGCTGCGTTTATGCCCCTGTACACATGCTTGATTCTCTTTCGGAGACATAGCAATCCATAGGTTTTAAGATACTTACTAGTCAGGTACATTCTTAGGCGTTTAATATGGGGTGTTGAGTCCATTTCGTTGAGCAAGGAGTAGCTCTTGTCTATTCCATATTTGGCTTAAGGAACTTTATCTGTGCTCATTTCAATCTCTGGTTTTATGCAGCACCCCAACTCACCTTTCCCCTTAAGCAAGCATAAGTTGGTTTTCTAAATTTGAGACCCTGTTCTGTTCTGTAATTCAGTTCCTGTGTAGCCAAGTTTCCATTCCGTGTATTACTGATATCTTATGATGTTTCTTTTTCTGTGTGACTTATTTCAGTTAGAATCATCGTACCTGAATCCACTCATTATGCTGCTACGGGCCTGATGACATAGATTTCATTGCTGAGTGATACTGCATTGTACGTAAGTACCACAATTCTTTATCCATTTTTCACTTTCTGTGATATAGAACTTGTACGGTAAACGAGGTTCTTGTAAACGGAGGCGTCCCAAACTTTGGGGTGGCTGTGTCTTTTTGATTTTAATTTCCCTAAGCTATAGGACCATAAGTGGAAGTGCCCTAGGCTCTGTTGCTTTGTTTTTTAGATGTTTCAGGAAACACCATACACTTCTCCTGAGTGTCTGTTGGCAATTTACATCCCGCCCATCAGCATAACAAGGCTCCCAGTTCTCCATGGCCTGTTCTGCCTTTCTGGATTTTACACTTATTTCAGATGGCCCTTTTGACCGGGGAGAAGTGAGACTTCATTGTAAAGCAGATTTCCTTTGCAAGTTTGCTTGGTTGGCCAAAAAGGGCGTATGCGTTTTTTCCTGAATATATTCAGGAAAAAACGCATACGCCCTTTTTGGCCAAGTGCATCATTGTGGATGTTCTGCCTCTTTTCCTATGCTTTCAATGCAATTCCAGTCTACCTCCTGAAATCGGTTTCCTGCAATTCTGCCCCGCTTTCAAGTCCTCTTGGCAGCCTTCCTTCAGTCTATTTTTGGACGATAGCTGTCATTTATAACTCTGCAGGTTTGTGAATTACAGTGCCCCTGAGCTCCTTTCTTCAACTCGCTTTCTTTTGAGCTGGCCGCAACACCGCAGGATGGCTTCAGGCCCTAATCTGGTTCCGGCACGGCACGCTGAGCCTTTGGTTAATTCCTCTTCCTGGTGGGAAATGAGAGTTAAATTTGCCCGTCCAGACACCTCCAGCTAGCCTCTCATTGGTTCTCGCTATTCCTGTTCATCTTCCGCAGAAATTGCAAACTGGGCCAAACAGGAGGTTAAAGGGACTGACTCTCCAAGTCGGGAGAGTGTTAGTAAAGCGTCTGGAATGTTGCACCCGAGTACCAGGGTACGAAAACTGAGACATATTTGAACACGTCTCCCGATCACATGGTTGATCATACTCTAGGTTCCACATGCATGTTTTAGCTGAAGGAAGAATACCTTAAACCTGGGTAGATGAAACTCGTGGAATGGGTACCATGCAATATGACTTCAAAGGGTCTTCATTTGCTCACCGAACCTCTCCAATCCTATCACTGCTGCGTTTATGCCCCTGTACACATGCTTGATTCTCTTTCGGAGACATAGCAATCCATAGGTTTTAAGATACTTACTAGTCAGGTACATTCTTAGGCGTTTAATAGGGGGTGTTGAGTCCATTTCGTTGAGCAAGGAGTAGGTCTTGTCTATTCCATATTTGGCTTAAGGAACTTTATCTGTGCTCATTTCAATCTCTGGTTTTATGCAGCACCCCAACTCACCTTTCCCCTTAAGCAAGCATAAGTTGGTTTTCTAAATTTGAGACCCTGTTCTGTTTTGGAATGCAGTTCCTGTGTAGCCAAGTTTACATTCCGTGTTTTAGTGATATCTTATGATGTTTCTTTTTCTGTGTGACTTATTTCAGTTAGAATCATCGTACCTGAATCCACTCATTATGCTGCTACGGGCCTGATGACATAGATTTCATTGCTGAGTGATACTGCATTGTACGTAAGTACCACAAGTTCTTTATCCATTTTTCACTTTCTGTGATATAGAACTTGTATGGTAAACGAGGTTCTTGTAAACAGAGGCGTCCCAAACTTTGGGGTGGCTGTGTCTTTTTGATTTTAATTTCCCTAAGCTATAGGACCATAAGTGGAAGTGCCCTAGGCTCTGTTGCTTTGTTTTTTAGATGTTTCAGGAAACACCATACACTTCTCCTGAGTGTCTGTTGGCAATTTACATCCCGCCCATCAGCATAACAAGGCTCCCAGTTCTCCATGGCCTGTCCTGCCTTTCTGGATTTTACACTTATTTCAGATGGCCCTTTTGACCGGGGAGAAGTGAGACTTCATTGTAAAGCAGATTTCCTTTGCAAGTTTGCTTGGTTGGCCAAAAAGGGCGTATGCGTTTTTTCCTGAATATATTCAGGAAAAAACGCATACGCCCTTTTTGGCCAAGTGCATCATTGTGGACGTTCTGCCTCTTTTCCTATGCTTTCAATGCAATTCCAGTCTACCTCCTGAAATCGGTTTCCTGCAATTCTGCCCCGCTTTCAAGTCCTCTTGGCAGCCTTCCTTCAGTCTATTTTTGGACGATAGCTGTCATTTATAACTCTGCAGGTTTGTGAATTACAGTGCCCCTGAGCTCCTTTCTTCAACTCGCTTTCTTTTGAGCTGGCCGCAACACCGCAGGATGGCTTCAGGCCCTAATCTGGTTCCGGCACGGCACGCTGAGCCTTTGGTTAATTCCTCTTCCTGGTGGGAAATGAGAGTTAAATTTGCCCGTCCAGACACCTCCAGCTAGCCTCTCATTGGTTCTCGCTATTCCTGTTCATCTTCCGCAGAAATTGCAAACTGGGCCAAACAGGAGGTTAAAGGGACTGACTCTCCAAGTCGGGAGAGTGTTAGTAAAGCGTCTGGAATGTTGCACCCGAGTACCAGGGTACAAAAACTGAGACATATTTGAACACGTCTCCCGATCACATGGTTGATCATACTCTAGGTTCCACATGCATGTTTTAGCTGAAGGAAGAATACCTTAAACCTGGGTAGTTGAAACCCGTGGAATGGGTACGATGCAATATGACTTCAAAGGGTCTTCATTTGCTCACCGAACCTCTCCAATCCTATCACTGCTGCGTTTATGCCCCTGTACACATGCTTGATTCTCTTTCGGAGTCATAGCAATCCATAGGTTTTAAGATACTTACTAGTCAGGTACATTCTTAGGCATTTAATATGCGGTGTTGAGTCCATTTCGTTGAGCAAGGAGTAGCTCTTGTCTATTCCATATTTGGCTTAAGGAACTTTATCTGTGCTCATTTCAATCTCTGGTTTTATGCAGCACCCCAACTCACCTTTACCCTTAAGCAAGAATAAGTTGGTTTTCTAAATTTGAGACCCTGTTCTGTTCTGTAATTCAGTTCCTGTGTAGCCAAGTTTACATTCCGTGTATTACTGATATCTTATGATGTTTCTTTTTCTGTGTGACTTATTTCAGTTAGAATCATCATACCTGAATCCACTCATTGTGCTGCTAAGGGCCTGATGACACAGATTTCATTGCTGAGTGATATTGCTTTGTAAGTAAATACCACAAGTTCTTTATCCATTTTTCACTTTCTGCGATGTTGAACTTGTACTGTAAACGAGGTTCTTGTAAACAGAGCCGTTCCAAACTTTGGGGTGGCTGTGTCTTTTTGATTTTAATATCCCTAATCTATAGGACCAAGAGTGGAAGTGCCCTAGGTTCTGTTGCTTTGTTTTTTAGATGTTTCAGGAAACACCATACACTTCTCCAGAGTGGTTGTTGGCAATTTACATCCCGCCCATCAGCATAACAAGGCTCCCAGTTCTCCATGGCCTCTCCTGCTTTTCTGGATTTTACACTTTTTTCAGATGGCCCTTTTGACCGGGGAGAAATGAGACTTCATTGTAGTGCAGATTTCCTTTGCAAGCTTGCTTGGTTGGCCAAAAAGGGCGTATGCGTTTTTTCCTGAATATATTCAGGAAAAAACGCATACGCCCTTTTTGGCCAAGTGCATCATTGTGGACGTTCTGCCTCTTTTCCTATGCTTTCAATGCAATTCCAGTCTACCTCCTGAAATCGGTTTCCTGCAATTCTGCCCCGCTTTCAAGTCCTCTTGGCAGCCTTCCTTCAGTCTATTTTTGGACGATAGCTGTCATATATAACTCTGCAGGTTTGTGAATTACAGTGCCCCTGAGCTCCTTTCTTCAACTCGCTTTCTTGTGACCTGGCCGCAACACCGCAGGATGGCTTCAGGCCCTAATCTGGTTCCGGCACGGCACGCTGAGCCTTTGGTTATTTCCTCTTCCTAGTGGGAAATGAGAGTTAAATTTGCCCGTCCAGACACCTCCAGCTAGTCTCTCATTCGTTCTCGCTATTCCTGTTCATCTTCCGCAGAAATTGCAAACTGGGCCAAACAGGAGGTTAAAGGCGCTGACTCTCCAACTCGGGAGAGTGTTAGTAAAGCGTCTGGAATGTTGCACCCGAGTACCAGGGGAGGAAAACTGAGACATATTTGAACACGTCTCCCGTTCACATGGTTGATCATAATTGGGTTCCACATGCATGTTTTAGCTGAAGGAAGAATACCTTAAACCTGGGTAGTTGAAACATGTGTAACGGGTACCATGCAATATGACTTCAAAGGGTCTTCATTTGCTCACCGAACCTCTCCAATCCTACCACTGCTGCGTTTATGCCCCTGTACACATGCTTGATTCTCTTTCGGAGACATAGCAATCCATAGGTTTTAAGATACTTACTAGTCAGGTACATTCTTAGGCGTTTAATATGGGGTGTTGAGTCCATTTCGTTGAGCAAGGAGTAGCTCTTGTCTATTCCATATTTGGCTTAAGGAACTTTATCTGTGCTCATTTCAATCTCTGGTTTTATGCAGCACCCCAACTCACCTTTCCCCTTAAGCAAGCATAAGTTGGTTTTCTAAATTTGAGACCCTGTTCTGTTCTGTAATTCAGTTCCTGTGTAGCCAAGTTTCCATTCCGTGTATTACTGATATCTTATGATGTTTCTTTTTCTGTGTGACTTATTTCAGTTAGAATCATCGTACCTGAATCCACTCATTATGCTGCTATGGGCCTGATGACATAGATTTCATTGCTGAGTGATACTGCATTGTACGTAAGTACCACAAGTTCTTTATCCATTTTTCACTTTCTGTGATATAGAACTTGTACGGTAAACGAGGTTCTTGTAAACGGAGGCGTCCCAAACTTTGGGGTGGCTGTGTCTTTTTGATTTTAATTTCCCTAAGCTATAGGACCATAAGTGGAAGTGCCCTAGGCTCTGTTGCTTTGTTTTTTAGATGTTTCAGGAAACACCATACACTTCTCCTGAGTGTCTGTTGGCAATTTACATCCCGCCCATCAGCATAACAAGGCTCCCAGTTCTCCATGGCCTGTCCTGCCTTTCTGGATTTTACACTTATTTCAGATGGCCCTTTTGACCGGGGAGAAGTGAGACTTCATTGTAAAGCAGATTTCCTTTGCAAGTTTGCTTGGTTGGCCAAAAAGGGCGTATGCGTTTTTTCCTGAATATATTCAGGAAAAAACGCATACGCCCTTTTTGGCCAAGTGCATCATTGTGGATGTTCTGCCTCTTTTCCTATGCTTTCAATGCAATTCCAGTCTACCTCCTGAAATCGGTTTCCTGCAATTCTGCCCCGCTTTCAAGTCCTCTTGGCAGCCTTCCTTCAGTCTATTTTTGGACGATAGCTGTCATTTATAACTCTGCAGGTTTGTGAATTACAGTGCCCCTGAGCTCCTTTCTTCAACTCGCTTTCTTTTGAGCTGGCCGCAACACCGCAGGATGGCTTCAGGCCCTAATCTGGTTCCGGCACGGCACGCTGAGCCTTTGGTTAATTCCTCTTCCTGGTGGGAAATGAGAGTTAAATTTGCCCGTCCAGACACCTCCAGCTAGCCTCTCATTGGTTCTCGCTATTCCTGTTCATCTTCCGCAGAAATTGCAAACTGGGCCAAACAGGAGGTTAAAGGGACTGACTCTCCAAGTCGGGAGAGTGTTAGTAAAGCGTCTGGAATGTTGCACCCGAGTACCAGGGTACGAAAACTGAGACATATTTGAACACGTCTCCCGATCACATGGTTGATCATACTCTAGGTTCCACATGCATGTTTTAGCTGAAGGAAGAATACCTTAAACCTGGGTAGATGAAACTCGTGGAATGGGTACCATGCAATATGACTTCAAAGGGTCTTCATTTGCTCACCGAACCTCTCCAATCCTATCACTGCTGCGTTTATGCCCCTGTACACATGCTTGATTCTCTTTCGGAGACATAGCAATCCATAGGTTTTAAGATACTTACTAGTCAGGTACATTCTTAGGCGTTTAATATGGGGTGTTGAGTCCATTTCGTTGAGCAAGGAGTAGCTCTTGTCTATTCCATATTTGGCTTAAGGTACTTTATCTGTGCTCATTTCAATCTCTGGTTTTGTGCAGCACCCCAACTCACCTTTCCCCTTAAGCAAGCATAAGTTGGTTTTCTAAATTTGAGACCCTGTTCTGTTTTGGAATGCAGTTCCTGTGTAGCCAAGTTTACATTCCGTGTTTTAGTGATATCTTATGATGTTTCTTTTTCTGTGTGACTTATTTCAGTTAGAATCATCGTACCTGAATTCACTCATTATGCTGCTACGGGCCTGATGACATAGATTTCATTGCTGAGTGATACTGCATTGTACGTAAGTACCACAAGTTCTTTATCCATTTTTCACTTTCTGTGATATAGAACTTGTACGGTACACGAGGTTCTTGTAAACGGAGGCGTCCCAAACTTTGGGGTGGCTGTGTCTTTTTGATTTTAATTTCCCTAAGCTATAGGACCATAAGTGGAAGTGCCCTAGGTTCTGTTGCTTTGTTTTTTAGATGTTTCAGGAAACACCATACACTTCTCCAGAGTGGCTGTTGGCAATTTACATCCCGCCCATCAGCATAACAAGGCTCCCAGTTCTCCATGGCCTGTCCTGCCTTTCTGGATTTTACACTTATTTCAGATGGCCCTTTTGACCGGGGAGAAGTGAGACTTCATTGTAAAGCAGATTTCCTTTGCAAGTTTGCTTGGTTGGCCAAAAAGGGCGTATGCGTTTTTTCCTGAATATATTCAGGAAAAAACGCATACGCCCTTTTTGGCCAAGTGCATCATTGTGGACGTTCTGCCTCTTTTCCTATGCTTTCAATGCAATTCCAGTCTACCTCCTGAAATCGGTTTCCTGCAATTCTGCCCCGCTTTCAAGTCCTCTTGGCAGCCTTACTTCAGTCTATTTTTGGACGATAGCTGTCATTTATAACTCTGCAGGTTTGTGAATTACAGTGCCCCTGAGCTCCTTTCTTCAACTCGCTTTCTTTTGAGCTGGCCGCAACACCGCAGGATGGCTTCAGGCCCTAATCTGGTTCCGGCACGGCACGCTGAGCCTTTGGTTAATTCCTCTTCCTGGTGGGAAATGAGAGTTAAATTTGCCCGTCCAGACACCTCCAGCTAGCCTCTCATTGGTTCTCGCTATTCCTGTTCATCTTCCGCAGAAATTGCAAACTGGGCCAAACAGGAGGTTAAAGGGACTGACTCTCCAAGTCGGGAGAGTGTTAGTAAAGCATCTGGAATGTTGCACCCGAGTACCAGGGTACAAAAACTGAGACATATTTGAACACGTCTCCCGATCACATGGTTGATCATACTCTAGGTTCCACATGCATGTTTTAGCTGAAGGAAGAATACCTTAAACCTGGGTAGTTGAAACCCGTGGAATGGGTACCATGCAATATGACTTCAAAGGGTCTTCATTTGCTCACCGAACCTCTCCAATCCTATCACTGCTGCGTTTATGCCCCTGTACACATGCTTGATTCTCTTTCGGAGTCATAGCAATCCATAGGTTTTAAGATACTTACTAGTCAGGTACATTCTTAGGCGTTTAATATGCGGTGTTGAGTCCATTTCGTTGAGCAAGGAGTAGCTCTTGTCTATTCCATATTTGGCTTAAGGAACTTTATCTGTGCTCATTTCAATCTCTGGTTTTATGCAGCACCCCAACTCACCTTTCCCCTTAAGCAAGCATAAGTTGGTTTTCTAAATTTGAGACCCTGTTCTGTTCTGTAATTCAGTTCCTGTGTAGCCAAGTTTCCATTCCGTGTATTACTGATATCTTATGATGTTTCTTTTTCTGTGTGACTTATTTCAGTTAGAATCATCATACCTGAATCCACTCATTGTGCTGCTAAGGGCCTTATGACACAGATTTCATTGCTGAGTGATATTGATTTGTAAGTAAATACCACAACTTCTTTATCCATTTTTCACTCTCTGCGATGTTGAACTTGTACTGTAAACGAGGTTCTTGTAAACAGAGCCGTTCCAAACTTTGGGGTGGCTGTGTCTTTTTGATTTTAATTTCCCTAAGCTATAGGACCATAAGTGGAAGTGCCCTAGGTTCTGTTGCTTTGTTTTTTAGATGTTTCAGGAAACACCATACACTTCTCCCGAGTGGTTGTTGGCAATTTACATCCCGCCCATCAGCATAACAAGGCTCCCAGTTCTCCATGGCCTGTCCTGCCTTTCTGGATTTTACACTTTTTTCAGATGGCCCTTTTGACCGGGGGGAAGTGAGACTTCATTGTAGTGCAGATTTCCTTTGCAAGCTTGCTTGGTTGGCCAAAAAGGGCGTATGCGTTTTTTCCTGAATATATTCAGGAAAAAACGCATACGCCCTTTTTGGCCAAGTGCATCATTGTGGACGTTCTGCCTCTTTTCCTATGCTTTCAATGCAATTCCAGTCTACCTCCTGAAATCGGTTTCCTGCAATTCTGCCCCGCTTTCAAGTCCTCTTGGCAGCCTTCCTTCAGTCTATTTTTGGACGATAGCTGTCATATATAACTCTGCAGGTTTGTGAATTACAGTGCCCCTGAGCTCCTTTCTTCAACTCGCTTTCTTGTGACCTGGCCGCAACACCGCAGGATGGCTTCAGGCCCTAATCTGGTTCCGGCACGGCACGCTGAGCCTTTGGTTATTTCCTCTTCCTAGTGGGAAATGAGAGTTAAATTTGCCCGTCCAGACACCTCCAGCTAGTCTCTCATTGGTTCTCGCTATTCCTGTTCATCTTCCGCAGAAATTGCAAACTGGGCCAAACAGGAGGTTAAAGGGACTGACTCTCCAACTCGGGAGAGTGTTAGTAAAGCGTCTGGAATGTTGCACCCGAGTACCAGGGGAGGAAAACTGAGACATATTTGAACACGTCTCCCGTTCACATGGTTGATCATACTTGGGTTCCACATGCATGTTTTAGCTGAAGGAAGAATACCTTAAACCTGGGTAGTTGAAACATGTGTAACGGGTACCATGCAATATGACTTCAAAGGGTCTTCATTTGCTCACCGAACCTCTCCAATCCTACCACTGCTGCGTTTATGCCCCTGTACACATGCTTGATTCTCTTTCGGAGACATAGCAATCCATAGGTTTTAAGATACTTACTAGTCAGGTACATTCTTAGGCGTTTAATATGGGGTGTTGAGTCCATTTCATTGAGCAAGGAGTAGCTCTTGTCTATTCCATATTTGGCTTAAGGAACTTTATCTGTGCTCATTTCAATCTCTGGTTTTATGCAGCACCCCAACTCACCTTTACCCTTAAGCAAGCATAAGTTGGTTTTCTAAATTTGACACCCTGTTCTGTTCTGTAATTCAGTTCCTGTGTAGCCAAGTTTACATTCCGTGTATTACTGATATCTTATGATGTTTCTTTTTCTGTGTGACTTATTTCAGTTAGAATCATCATACCTGAATCCACTCATTGTGCTGCTAAGGGCCTTATGACACAGATTTCATTGCTGAGTGATATTGATTTGTAAGTAAATACCACAACTTCTTTATCCATTTTTCACTCTCTGCGATGTTGAACTTGTACTGTAAACGAGGTTCTTGTAAACAGAGCCGTTCCAAACTTTGGGGTGGCTGTGTCTTTTTGATTTTAATTTCCCTAAGCTATAGGACCATAAGTGGAAGTGCCCTAGGTTCTGTTGCTTTGTTTTTTAGATGTTTCAGGAAACACCATACACTTCTCCCGAGTGGTTGTTGGCAATTTACATCCCGCCCATCAGCATAACAAGGCTCCCAGTTCTCCATGGCCTGTCCTGCCTTTCTGGATTTTACACTTTTTTCAGATGGCCCTTTTGACCGGGGGGAAGTGAGACTTCATTGTAGTGCAGATTTCCTTTGCAAGCTTGCTTGGTTGGCCAAAAAGGGCGTATGCGTTTTTTCCTGAATATATTCAGGAAAAAACGCATACGCCCTTTTTGGCCAAGTGCATCATTGTGGACGTTCTGCCTCTTTTCCTATGCTTTCAATGCAATTCCAGTCTACCTCCTGAAATCGGTTTCCTGCAATTCTGCCCCGCTTTCAAGTCCTCTTGGCAGCCTTCCTTCAGTCTATTTTTGGACGATAGCTGTCATTTATAACTCTGCAGGTTTGTGAATTACAGTGCCCCTGAGCTCCTTTCTTCAACTCGCTTTCTTTTGAGCTGGCCGCAACACCGCAGGATGGCTTCAGGCCCTAATCTGGTTCCGGCACAGCACGCTGAGCCTTTGGTTAATTCCTCTTCCTGGTGGGAAATGAGAGTTAAATTTGCCCGTCCAGACACCTCCAGCTAGCCTCTCATTGGTTCTCGCTATTCCTGTTCATCTTCCGCAGAAATTGCAAACTGGGCCAAACAGGAGGTTAAAGGCGCTGACTCTCCAACACGGGAGAGTGTTAGTAAAGCGTCTGGAATGTTGCACCCGAGTACCAGGGTACGAAAACTGAGACATATTTGAACACGTCTCCCGATCACATGGTTGATCATACTCTAGGTTCCACATGCATGTTTTAGCTGAAGGAAGAATACCTTAAACCTGGGTAGTTGAAACCCGTGGAATGGGTACCATGCAATATGACTTCAAAGGGTCTTCATTTGCTCACCGAACCTCTCCAATCCTATCACTGCTGCGTTTATGCCCCTGTACACATGCTTGATTCTCTTTCGGAGTCATAGCAATCCATAGGTTTTAAGATACTTACTAGTCAGGTACATTCTTAGGCGTTTAATATGCGGTGTTGAGTCCATTTCGTTGAGCAAGGAGTAGCTCTTGTCTATTCCATATTTGGCTTAAGGAACTTTATCTGTGCTCATTTCAATCTCTGGTTTTATGCAGCACCCCAACTCACCTTTCCCCTTAAGCAAGCATAAGTTGGTTTTCTAAATTTGAGACCCTGTTCTGTTCTGTAATTCAGTTCCTGTGTAGCCAAGTTTCCATTCCGTGTATTACTGATATCTTATGATGTTTCTTTTTCTGTGTGACTTATTTCAGTTAGAATCATCATACCTGAATCCACTCATTGTGCTGCTAAGGGCCTTATGACACAGATTTCATTGCTGAGTGATATTGATTTGTAAGTAAATACCACAACTTCTTTATCCATTTTTCACTCTCTGCGATGTTGAACTTGTACTGTAAACGAGGTTCTTGTAAACAGAGCCGTTCCAAACTTTGGGGTGGCTGTGTCTTTTTGATTTTAATTTCCCTAAGCTATAGGACCATAAGTGGAAGTGCCCTAGGTTCTGTTGCTTTGTTTTTTAGATGTTTCAGGAAACACCATACACTTCTCCCGAGTGGTTGTTGGCAATTTACATCCCGCCCATCAGCATAACAAGGCTCCCAGTTCTCCATGGCCTGTCCTGCCTTTCTGGATTTTACACTTTTTTCAGATGGCCCTTTTGACCGGGGGGAAGTGAGACTTCATTGTAGTGCAGATTTCCTTTGCAAGCTTGCTTGGTTGGCCAAAAAGGGCGTATGCGTTTTTTCCTGAATATATTCAGGAAAAAACGCATACGCCCTTTTTGGCCAAGTGCATCATTGTGGACGTTCTGCCTCTTTTCCTATGCTTTCAATGCAATTCCAGTCTACCTCCTGAAATCGGTTTCCTGCAATTCTGCCCCGCTTTCAAGTCCTCTTGGCAGCCTTCCTTCAGTCTATTTTTGGACGATAGCTGTCATATATAACTCTGCAGGTTTGTGAATTACAGTGCCCCTGAGCTCCTTTCTTCAACTCGCTTTCTTGTGACCTGGCCGCAACACCGCAGGATGGCTTCAGGCCCTAATCTGGTTCCGGCACGGCACGCTGAGCCTTTGGTTATTTCCTCTTCCTAGTGGGAAATGAGAGTTAAATTTGCCCGTCCAGACACCTCCAGCTAGTCTCTCATTGGTTCTCGCTATTCCTGTTCATCTTCCGCAGAAATTGCAAACTGGGCCAAACAGGAGGTTAAAGGGACTGACTCTCCAACTCGGGAGAGTGTTAGTAAAGCGTCTGGAATGTTGCACCCGAGTACCAGGGGAGGAAAACTGAGACATATTTGAACACGTCTCCCGTTCACATGGTTGATCATACTTGGGTTCCACATGCATGTTTTAGCTGAAGGAAGAATACCTTAAACCTGGGTAGTTGAAACATGTGTAACGGGTACCATGCAATATGACTTCAAAGGGTCTTCATTTGCTCACCGAACCTCTCCAATCCTACCACTGCTGCGTTTATGCCCCTGTACACATGCTTGATTCTCTTTCGGAGACATAGCAATCCATAGGTTTTAAGATACTTACTAGTCAGGTACATTCTTAGGCGTTTAATATGGGGTGTTGAGTCCATTTCATTGAGCAAGGAGTAGCTCTTGTCTATTCCATATTTGGCTTAAGGAACTTTATCTGTGCTCATTTCAATCTCTGGTTTTATGCAGCACCCCAACTCACCTTTACCCTTAAGCAAGCATAAGTTGGTTTTCTAAATTTGACACCCTGTTCTGTTCTGTAATTCAGTTCCTGTGTAGCCAAGTTTCCATTCCGTGTATTACTGATATCTTATGATGTTTCTTTTTCTGTGTGACTTATTTCAGTTAGAATCATCATACCTGAATCCACTCATTGTGCTGCTAAGGGCCTTATGACACAGATTTCATTGCTGAGTGATATTGATTTGTAAGTAAATACCACAACTTCTTTATCCATTTTTCACTCTCTGCGATGTTGAACTTGTACTGTAAACGAGGTTCTTGTAAACAGAGCCGTTCCAAACTTTGGGGTGGCTGTGTCTTTTTGATTTTAATTTCCCTAAGCTATAGGACCATAAGTGGAAGTGCCCTAGGTTCTGTTGCTTTGTTTTTTAGATGTTTCAGGAAACACCATACACTTCTCCCGAGTGGTTGTTGGCAATTTACATCCCGCCCATCAGCATAACAAGGCTCCCAGTTCTCCATGGCCTGTCCTGCCTTTCTGGATTTTACACTTTTTTCAGATGGCCCTTTTGACCGGGGGGAAGTGAGACTTCATTGTAGTGCAGATTTCCTTTGCAAGCTTGCTTGGTTGGCCAAAAAGGGCGTATGCGTTTTTTCCTGAATATATTCAGGAAAAAACGCATACGCCCTTTTTGGCCAAGTGCATCATTGTGGACGTTCTGCCTCTTTTCCTATGCTTTCAATGCAATTCCAGTCTACCTCCTGAAATCGGTTTCCTGCAATTCTGCCCCGCTTTCAAGTCCTCTTGGCAGCCTTCCTTCAGTCTATTTTTGGATGATAGCTGTCATTTATAACTCTGCAGGTTTGTGAATTACAGTGCCCCTGAGCTCCTTTCTTCAACTCGCTTTCTTTTGAGCTGGCCGCAACACCGCAGGATGGCTTCAGGCCCTAATCTGGTTCCGGCACAGCACGCTGAGCCTTTGGTTAATTCCTCTTCCTGGTGGGAAATGAGAGTTAAATTTGCCCGTCCAGACACCTCCAGCTAGCCTCTCATTGGTTCTCGCTATTCCTGTTCATCTTCCGCAGAAATTGCAAACTGGGCCAAACAGGAGGTTAAAGGCGCTGACTCTCCAACACGGGAGAGTGTTAGTAAAGCGTCTGGAATGTTGCACCCGAGTACCAGGGTACGAAAACTGAGACATATTTGAACACGTCTCCCGATCACATGGTTGATCATACTCTAGGTTCCACATGCATGTTTTAGCTGAAGGAAGAATACCTTAAACCTGGGTAGTTGAAACCCGTGGAATGGGTACGATGCAATATGACTTCAAAGGGTCTTCATTTGCTCACCGAACCTCTCCAATCCTATCACTGCTGCGTTTATGCCCCTGTACACATGCTTGATTCTCTTTCGGAGTCATAGCAATCCATAGGTTTTAAGATACTTACTAGTCAGGTACATTCTTAGGCGTTTAATATGCGGTGTTGAGTCCATTTCATTGAGCAAGGAGTAGCTCTTGTCTATTCCATATTTGGCTTAAGGAACTTTATCTGTGCTCATTTCAATCTCTGGTTTTATGCAGCACCCCAACTCACCTTTACCCTTAAGCAAGAATAAGTTGGTTTTCTAAATTTGAGACCCTGTTCTGTTCTGTAATTCAGTTCCTGTGTAGCCAAGTTTACATTCCGTGTATTACTGATATCTTATGATGTTTCTTTTTCTGTGTGACTTATTTCAGTTAGAATCATCATACCTGAATCCACTCATTGTGCTGCTAAGGGCCTGATGACACAGATTTCATTGCTGAGTGATATTGCTTTGTAAGTAAATACCACAAGTTCTTTATCCATTTTTCACTTTCTGCGATGTTGAACTTGTACTGTAAACGAGGTTCTTGTAAACAGAGCCGTTCCAAACTTTGGGGTGGCTGTGTCTTTTTGATTTTAATTTCCCTAAGCTATAGGACCAAGAGTGGAAGTGCCCTAGGTTCTGTTGCTTTGTTTTTTAGATGTTTCAGGAAACACCATACACTTCTCCCGAGTGGTTGTTGGCAATTTACATCCCGCCCATCAGCATAACAAGGCTCCCAGTTCTCCATGGCCTGTCCTGCCTTTCTGGATTTTACACTTTTTTCAGATGGCCCTTTTGACCGGGGAGAAGTGAGACTTCATTGTAGTGCAGATTTCCTTTGCAAGCTTGCTTGGTTGGCCAAAAAGGGCGTATGCGTTTTTTCCTGAATATATTCAGGAAAAAACGCATACGCCCTTTTTGGCCAAGTGCATCATTGTGGACGTTCTGCCTCTTTTCCTATGCTTTCAATGCAATTCCAGTCTACCTCCTGAAATCGGTTTCCTGCAATTCTGCCCCGCTTTCAAGTCCTCTTGGCAGCCTTCCTTCAGTCTATTTTTGGACGATAGCTGTCATTTATAACTCTGCATGTTTGTGAATTACAGTGCCCCTGAGCTCCTTTCTTCAACTCGCTTTCTTTTGAGCTGGCCGCAACACCGCAGGATGGCTTCAGGCCCTAATCTGGTTCCGGCACAGCACGCTGAGCCTTTGGTTAATTCCTCTTCCTGGTGGGAAATGAGAGTTAAATTTGCCCGTCCAGACACCTCCAGCTAGCCTCTCATTGGTTCTCGCTATTCCTGTTCATCTTCCGCAGAAATTGCAAACTGGGCCAAACAGGAGGTTAAAGGCGCTGACTCTCCAACCCGGGAGAGTGTTAGTAAAGCGTCTGGAATATTGCACCCGAGTACCAGGGTACGAAAACTGAGACATATTTGAACACGTCTCCCGATCACATGGTTGATCATACTCTAGGTTCCACATGCATGTTTTAGCTGAAGGAAGAATACCTAAAACCTGGGTAGTTGAAACCCGTGGAATGGGTACCATGCAATATGACTTCAAAGGGTCTTCATTTGCTCACCGAACCTCTCCAATCCTATCACTGCTGCGTTTATGCCCCTGTACACATGCTTGATTCTCTTTCGGAGACATAGCAATCCATAGGTTTTAAGATACTTACTAGTCAGGTACATTCTTAGGCGTTAATATGGGGTGTTGAGTCCATTTCATTGAGCAAGGAGTAGCTCTTGTCTATTCCATATTTGGCTTAAGGAACTTTATCTGTGCTCATTTCAATCTCTGGTTTTATGCAGCACCCCAACTCACCTTTACCCTTAAGCAAGCATAAGTTGGTTTTCTAAATTTGAGACCCTGTTCTGTTCTGTAATTCAGTTCCTGTGTAGCCAAGTTTACATTCCGTGTATTACTGATATCTTATGATGTTTCTTTTTCTGTGTGACTTATTTCAGTTAGAATCATCATACCTGAATCCACTCATTGTGCTGCTAAGGGCCTGATGACACAGATTTCATTGCTGAGTGATATTGCTTTGTAAGTAAATACCACAAGTTCTTTATCCATTTTTCACTTTCTGCGATGTTGAACTTGTACTGTAAACGAGGTTCTTGTAAACAGAGCCTTTCCAAACTTTGGGGTGGCTGTGTCTTTTTGATTTTAATTTCCCTAAGCTATAGGACCATAAGTGGAAGTGCCCTAGGCTCTGTTGCTTTGTTTTTTAGATGTTTCAGGAAACACCATACACTTCTCCTGAGTGTCTGTTGGCAATTTACATCCCGCCCATCAGCATAACAAGGCTCCCAGTTCTCCATGGCCTGTCCTGCCTTTCTGGATTTTACACTTTTTTCAGATGGCCCTTTTGACCGGGGGGAAGTGAGACTTCATTGTAGTGCAGATTTCCTTTGCAAGCTTGCTTGGTTGGCCAAAAAGGGCGTATGCGTTTTTTCCTGAATATATTCAGGAAAAAACGCATACGCCCTTTTTGGCCAAGTGCATCATTGTGGACGTTCTGCCTCTTTTCCTATGCTTTCAATGCAATTCCAGTCTACCTCCTGAAATCGGTTTCCTGCAATTCTGCCCCGCTTTCAAGTCCTCTTGGCAGCCTTCCTTCAGTCTATTTTTGGACGATAGCTGTCATTTATAACTCTGCAGGTTTGTGAATTACAGTGCCCCTGAGCTCCTTTCTTCAACTCGCTTTCTTTTGAGCTGGCCGCAACACCGCAGGATGGCTTCAGGCCCTAATCTGGTTACGGCACGGCACGCTGAGCCTTTGGTTAATTCCTCTTCCTGGTGGGAAATGAGAGTTAAATTTGCCCGTCCAGACACCTCCAGCTAGCCTCTCATTGGTTCTCGCTATTCCTGTTCATCTTCCGCAGAAATTGCAAACTGGGCCAAACAGGAGGTTAAAGGCGCTGACTCTCCAACACGGGAGAGTGTTAGTAAAGCGTCTGGAATGTTGCACCCGAGTACCAGGGTACGAAAACTGAGACATATTTGAACACGTCTCCCGATCACATGGTTGATCATACTCTAGGTTCCACATGCATGTTTTAGCTGAAGGAAGAATACCTTAAACCTGGGTAGTTGAAACCCGTGGAATGGGTACGATGCAATATGACTTCAAAGGGTCTTCATTTGCTCACCGAACCTCTCCAATCCTATCACTGCTGCGTTTATGCCCCTGTACACATGCTTGATTCTCTTTCGGAGTCATAGCAATCCATAGGTTTTAAGATACTTACTAGTCAGGTACATTCTTAGGCGTTTAATATGCGGTGTTGAGTCCATTTCATTGAGCAAGGAGTAGCTCTTGTCTATTCCATATTTGGCTTAAGGAACTTTATCTGTGCTCATTTCAATCTCTGGTTTTATGCAGCACCCCAACTCACCTTTACCCTTAAGCAAGAATAAGTTGGTTTTCTAAATTTGAGACCCTGTTCTGTTCTGTAATTCAGTTCCTGTGTAGCCAAGTTTACATTCCGTGTATTACTGATATCTTATGATGTTTCTTTTTCTGTGTGACTTATTTCAGTTAGAATCATCATACCTGAATCCACTCATTGTGCTGCTAAGGGCCTGATGACACAGATTTCATTGCTGAGTGATATTGCTTTGTAAGTAAATACCACAAGTTCTTTATCCATTTTTCACTTTCTGCGATGTTGAACTTGTACTGTAAACGAGGTTCTTGTAAACAGAGCCGTTCCAAACTTTGGGGTGGCTGTGTCTTTTTGATTTTAATTTCCCTAAGCTATAGGACCAAGAGTGGAAGTGCCCTAGGTTCTGTTGCTTTGTTTTTTAGATGTTTCAGGAAACACCATACACTTCTCCCGAGTGGTTGTTGGCAATTTACATCCCGCCCATCAGCATAACAAGGCTCCCAGTTCTCCATGGCCTGTCCTGCCTTTCTGGATTTTACACTTTTTTCAGATGGCCCTTTTGACCGGGGAGAAGTGAGACTTCATTGTAGTGCAGATTTCCTTTGCAAGCTTGCTTGGTTGGCCAAAAAGGGCGTATGCGTTTTTTCCTGAATATATTCAGGAAAAAACGCATACGCCCTTTTTGGCCAAGTGCATCATTGTGGACGTTCTGCCTCTTTTCCTATGCTTTCAATGCAATTCCAGTCTACCTCCTGAAATCGGTTTCCTGCAATTCTGCCCCGCTTTCAAGTCCTCTTGGCAGCCTTCCTTCAGTCTATTTTTGGACGATAGCTGTCATTTATAACTCTGCATGTTTGTGAATTACAGTGCCCCTGAGCTCCTTTCTTCAACTCGCTTTCTTTTGAGCTGGCCGCAACACCGCAGGATGGCTTCAGGCCCTAATCTGGTTCCGGCACAGCACGCTGAGCCTTTGGTTAATTCCTCTTCCTGGTGGGAAATGAGAGTTAAATTTGCCCGTCCAGACACCTCCAGCTAGCCTCTCATTGGTTCTCGCTATTCCTGTTCATCTTCCGCAGAAATTGCAAACTGGGCCAAACAGGAGGTTAAAGGCGCTGACTCTCCAACCCGGGAGAGTGTTAGTAAAGCGTCTGGAATATTGCACCCGAGTACCAGGGTACGAAAACTGAGACATATTTGAACACGTCTCCCGATCACATGGTTGATCATACTCTAGGTTCCACATGCATGTTTTAGCTGAAGGAAGAATACCTTAAACCTGGGTAGTTGAAACCCGTGGAATGGGTACCATGCAATATGACTTCAAAGGGTCTTCATTTGCTCACCGAACCTCTCCAATCCTATCACTGCTGCGTTTATGCCCCTGTACACATGCTTGATTCTCTTTCGGAGACATAGCAATCCATAGGTTTTAAGATACTTACTAGTCAGGTACATTCTTAGGCGTTAATATGGGGTGTTGAGTCCATTTCATTGAGCAAGGAGTAGCTCTTGTCTATTCCATATTTGGCTTAAGGAACTTTATCTGTGCTCATTTCAATCTCTGGTTTTATGCAGCACCCCAACTCACCTTTACCCTTAAGCAAGCATAAGTTGGTTTTCTAAATTTGAGACCCTGTTCTGTTCTGTAATTCAGTTCCTGTGTAGCCAAGTTTACATTCCGTGTATTACTGATATCTTATGATGTTTCTTTTTCTGTGTGACTTATTTCAGTTAGAATCATCATACCTGAATCCACTCATTGTGCTGCTAAGGGCCTGATGACACAGATTTCATTGCTGAGTGATATTGCTTTGTAAGTAAATACCACAAGTTCTTTATCCATTTTTCACTTTCTGCGATGTTGAACTTGTACTGTAAACGAGGTTCTTGTAAACAGAGCCTTTCCAAACTTTGGGGTGGCTGTGTCTTTTTGATTTTAATTTCCCTAAGCTATAGGACCATAAGTGGAAGTGCCCTAGGCTCTGTTGCTTTGTTTTTTAGATGTTTCAGGAAACACCATACACTTCTCCTGAGTGTCTGTTGGCAATTTACATCCCGCCCATCAGCATAACAAGGCTCCCAGTTCTCCATGGCCTGTCCTGTCTTTCTGGATTTTACACTTTTTTCAGATGGCCCTTTTGACCGGGGGGAAGTGAGACTTCATTGTAGTGCAGATTTCCATTGCAAGCTTGCTGGGTTGGCCAAAAAGGGCGTATGCGTTTTTTCCTGAATATATTCAGGAAAAAACGCATACGCCCTTTTTGGCCAAGTGCATCATTGTGGACGTTCTGCCTCTTTTCCTATGCTTTCAATGCAATTCCAGTCTACCTCCTGAAATCGGTTTCCTGCAATTCTGCCCCGCTTTCAAGTCCTCTTGGCAGCCTTACTTCAGTCTATTTTTGGACGATAGCTGTCATTTATAACTCTGCAGGTTTGTGAATTACAGTGCCCCTGAGCTCCTTTCTTCAACTCGCTTTCTTTTGAGCTGGCCGCAACACCGCAGGATGGCTTCAGGCCCTAATCTGGTTCCGGCACGGCACGCTGAGCCTTTGGTTAATTCCTCTTCCTGGTGGGAAATGAGAGTTAAATTTGCCCGTCCAGACACCTCCAGCTAGCCTCTCATTGGTTCTCGCTATTCCTGTTCATCTTCCGCAGAAATTGCAAACTGGGCCAAACAGGAGGTTAAAGGGACTGACTCTCCAAGTCGGGAGAGTGTTAGTAAAGCGTCTGGAATGTTGCACCCGAGTACCAGGGTACAAAAACTGAGACATATTTAAACACGTCTCCCGATCACATGGTTGATCATACTCTAGGTTCCACATGCATGTTTTAGCTGAAGGAAGAATACCTTAAACCTGGGTAGTTGAAACCCGTGGAATGGGTACGATGCAATATGACTTCAAAGGGTCTTCATTTGCTCACCGAACCTCTCCAATCCTATCACTGCTGCGTTTATGCCCCTGTACACATGCTTGATTCTCTTTCGGAGTCATAGCAATCCATAGGTTTTAAGATACTTACTAGTCAGGTACATTCTTAGGCGTTTAATATGCGGTGTTGAGTCCATTTCATTGAGCAAGGAGTAGCTCTTGTCTATTCCATATTTGGCTTAAGGAACTTTATCTGTGCTCATTTCAATCTCTGGTTTTATGCAGCACCCCAACTCACCTTTACCCTTAAGCAAGAATATGTTGGTTTTCTAAATTTGAGACCCTGTTCTGTTCTGTAATTCAGTTCCTGTGTAGCCAAGTTTACATTCCGTGTATTACTGATATCTTATGATGTTTCTTTTTCTGTGTGACTTATTTCAGTTAGAATCATCATACCTGAATCCACTCATTGTGCTGCTAAGGGCCTGATGACACAGATTTCATTGCTGAGTGATATTGATTTGTAAGTAAATACCACAACTTCTTTATCCATTTTTCACTTTCTGCGATGTTGAACTTGTACTGTAAACGAGGTTCTTGTAAACAGAGCCGTTCCAAACTTTGGGGTGGCTGTGTCTTTTTTATTTTAATTTCCCTAAGCTATAGGACCAAGAGTGGAAGTGCCCTAGGTTCTGTTGCTTTGTTGTTTAGATGTTTCAGGAAACACCATACACTTCTCTCGAGTGGTTGTTGGCAATTTACATCCCGCCCATCAGCATAACAAGGCTCCCAGTTCTCCATGGCCTGTCCTGCCTTTCTGGATTTTACACTTTTTTCAGATGGCCCTTTTGACCGGGGGGAAGTGAGACTTCATTGTAGTGCAGATTTCCTTTGCAAGCTTGCTTGGTTGGCCAAAAAGGGCGTATGCGTTTTTTCCTGAATATATTCAGGAAAAAACGCATACGCCCTTTTTGGCCAAGTGCATCATTGTGGACGTTCTGCCTCTTTTCCTATGCTTTCAATGCAATTCCAGTCTACCTCCTGAAATCGGTTTCCTGCAATTCTGCCCCGCTTTCAAGTCCTCTTGGCAGCCTTACTTCAGTCTATTTTTGGACGATAGCTGTCATTTATAACTCTGCAGGTTTGTGAATTACAGTGCCCCTGAGCTCCTTTCTTCAACTCGCTTTCTTTTGAGCTGGCCGCAACACCGCAGGATGGCTTCAGGCCCTAATCTGGTTCCGGCACAGCACACTGAGCCTTTGGTTAATTCCTCTTCCTGGTGGGAAATGAGAGTTAAATTTGCCCGTCCAGACACCTCCAGCTAGCCTCTCATTGGTTCTCGCTATTCCTGTTCATCTTCCGCAGAAATTGCAAACTGGGCCAAACAGGAGGTTAAAGGCGCTGACTCTCCAACTCGGGAGAGTGTTAGTAAAGCGTCTGGAATGTTGCACCCGAGTACCAGGGTACGAAAACTGAGACATATTTGAACACGTCTCCCGATCACATGGTTGATCATACTCTAGGTTCCACATGCATGTTTTAGCTGAAGGAAGAATACCTTAAACCTGGGTAGTTGAAACCCGTGGAATGGGTACCATGCAATATGACTTCAAAGGGTCTTCATTTGCTCACCGAACCTCTCCAATCCTATCACTGCTGCGTTTATGCCCCTGTACACATGCTTGATTCTCTTTCGGAGACATAGCAATCCATAGGTTTTAAGATACTTACTAGTCAGGTACATTCTTAGGCGTTTAATATGGGGTGTTGAGTCCATTTCATTGAGCAAGGAGTAGCTCTTGTCTATTCCATATTTGGCTTAAGGAACTTTATCTGTGCTCATTTCAATCTCTGGTTTTATGCAGCACCCCAACTCAACTTTCCCCTTAAGCAAGCATAAGTTGGTTTTCTAAATTTGAGACCCTGTTCTGTTCTGTAATTCAGTTCCTGTGTAGCCAAGTTTACATTCCGTGTATTACTGATATCTTATGATGTTTCTTTTTCTGTGTGACTTATTTCAGTTAGAATCATCATACCTGAATCCACTCATTGTGCTGCTAAGGGCCTGATGACACAGATTTCATTGCTGAGTGATATTGCTTTGTAAGTAAATACCACAAGTTCTTTATCCATTTTTCACTTTCTGCGATGTTGAACTTGTACTGTAAACGAGGTTCTTGTAAACAGAGCCTTTCCAAACTTTGGGGTGGCTGTGTCTTTTTGATTTTAATTTCCCTAAGCTATAGGACCAAGAGTGGAAGTGCCCTAGGCTCTGTTGCTTTGTTTTTTAGATGTTTCAGGAAACACCATACACTTCTCCTGAGTGTCTGTTGGCAATTTACATCCCGCCCATCAGCATAACAAGGCTCCCAGTTCTCCATGGCCTGTCCTGTCTTTCTGGATTTTACACTTTTTTCAGATGGCCCTTTTGACCGGGGGGAAGTGAGACTTCATTGTAGTGCAGATTTCCATTGCAAGCTTGCTGGGTTGGCCAAAAAGGGCGTATGCGTTTTTTCCTGAATATATTTAGGAAAAAACGCATACGCCCTTTTTGGCCAAGTGCATCATTGTGGACGTTCTGCCTCTTTTCCTATGCTTTCAATGCAATTCCAGTCTACCTCCTGAAATCGGTTTCCTGCAATTCTGCCCCGCTTTCAAGTCCTCTTGGCAGCCTTACTTCAGTCTATTTTTGGACGATAGCTGTCATTTATAACTCTGCATGTTTGTGAATTACAGTGCCCCTGAGCTCCTTTCTTCAACTCGCTTTCTTTTGAGCTGGCCGCAACACCGCAGGATGGCTTCAGGCCCTCATCTTGTTCCGGCACGGCACGCTGAGCCTTTGGTTAATTCCTCTTCCTGGTGGGAAATGAGAGTTAAATTTGCCCGTCCAGACACCTCCAGCTAGCCTCTCATTGGTTCTCGCTATTCCTGTTCATCTTCCGCAGAAATTGCAAACTGGGCCAAACAGGAGGTTAAAGGGACTGACTCTCCAAGTCGGGAGAGTGTTAGTAAAGTGTCTGGAATGTTGCACCCGAGTACCAGGGTACGAAAACTGAGACATATTTGAACACGTCTCCCGATCACATGGTTGATCATACTCTAGGTTCCACATGCATGTTTTAGCTGAAGGAAGAATACCTAAAACCTGGGTAGTTGAGACCCGTGGAATGGGTACGATGCAATATGACTTCAAAGGGTCTTCATTTGCTCACCGAACCTCTCCAATCCTATCACTGCTGCGTTTATGCCCCTGTACACATGCTTGATTCTCTTTCGGAGTCATAGCAATCCATAGGTTTTAAGATACTTACTAGTCAGGTACATTCTTAGGCGTTTAATATGCGGTGTTGAGTCCATTTCGTTGAGCAAGGAGTAGCTCTTGTCTATTCCATATTTGGCTTAAGGAACTTTATCTGTGCTCATTTCAATCTCTGGTTTTATGCAGCACCCCAACTCACCTTTACCCTTAAGCAAGAATAAGTTGGTTTTCTAAATTTGAGACCCTGTTCTGTTCTGTAATTCAGTTCCTGTGTAGCCAAGTTTACATTCCGTGTATTACTGATATCTTATGATGTTTCTTTTTCTGTGTGACTTATTTCAGTTAGAATCATCATACCTGAATCCACTCATTGTGCTGCTAAGGGCCTGATGACACAGATTTCATTGCTGAGTGATATTGCTTTGTAAGTAAATACCACAAGTTCTTTATCCATTTTTCACTTTCTGCGATGTTGAACTTGTACTGTAAACGAGGTTCTTGTAAACAGAGCCGTTCCAAACTTTGGGGTGGCTGTGTCTTTTTGATTTTAATTTCCCTAAGCTATAGGACCAAGAGTGGAAGTGCCCTAGGTTCTGTTGCTTTGTTTTTTAGATGTTTCAGGAAACACCATACACTTCTCTCGAGTGGTTGTTGGCAATTTACATCCCGCCCATCAGCATAACAAGGCTCCCAGTTCTCCATGGCCTCTCCTGCCTTTCTGGATTTTACACTTTTTTCAGATGGCCCTTTTGACCGGGGAGAAGTGAGACTTCATTGTAGTGCAGATTTCCTTTGCAAGCTTGCTTGGTTGGCCAAAAAGGGCGTATGCGTTTTTTCCTGAATATATTCAGGAAAAAACGCATACGCCCTTTTTGGCCAAGTGCATCATTGTGGACGTTCTGCCTCTTTTCCTATGCTTTCAATGCAATTCCAGTCTACCTCCTGAAATCGGTTTCCTGCAATTCTGCCCCGCTTTCAAGTCCTCTTGGCAGCCTTCCTTCAGTCTATTTTTGGACGATAGCTGTCATATATAACTCTGCAGGTTTGTGAATTACAGTGCCCCTGAGCTCCTTTCTTCAACTCGCTTTCTTTTGAGCTGGCCGCAACACCGCAGGATGGCTTCAGGCCCTAATCTGGTTCCGGCACGGCACGCTGAGCCTTTGGTTATTTCCTCTTCCTAGTGGGAAATGAGAGTTAAATTTGCCCGTCCAGACACCTCCAGCTAGTCTCTCATTGGTTCTCGCTATTCCTGTTCATCTTCCGCAGAAATTGCAAACTGGGCCAAACAGGAGGTAAAAGGCGCTGACTCTCCAACTCGGGAGAGTGTTAGTAAAGCGTCTGGAATGTTGCACCCGAGTACCAGGGGAGGAAAACTGAGACATATTTGAACACGTCTCCCGTTCACATGGTTGATCATACTTGGGTTCCACATGCATGTTTTAGCTGAAGGAAGAATACCTTAAACCTGGGTAGTTGAAACATGTGTAACGGGTACCATGCAATATGACTTCAAAGGGTCTTCATTTGCTCACCGAACCTCTCCAATCCTACCACTGCTGCGTTTATGCCCCTGTACACATGCTTGATTCTCTTTCGGAGACATAGCAATCCATAGGTTTTAAGATACTTACTAGTCAGGTACATTCTTAGGCGTTTAATATGGGGTGTTGAGTCCATTTCGTTGAGCAAGGAGTAGCTCTTGTCTATTCCATATTTGGCTTAAGGAACTTTATCTGTGCTCATTTCAATCTCTGGTTTCATGCAGCACCCCAACTCACCTTTACCCTTAAGCAAGAATAAGTTGGTTTTCTAAATTTGAGACCCTGTTCTGTTCTGTAATTCAGTTCCTGTGTAGCCAAGTTTACATTCCGTGTATTAGTGATATCTTATGATGTTTCTTTTTCTGTGTGACTTATTTCAGTTAGAATCATCGTACCTGAATACACTCATTATGCTGCCTCGGGCCTGATGACATAGATTTCATTGCTGAGTGATACTGCATTGTACGTAAGTACGACAAGTTCTTTATCCATTTTTCACTTTCTGTGATATTGAACTTGTACGGTAAACGAGGTTCTTCTAAACAGAGGCGTCCCAAACTTTGGGGTGGCTGTGTCTTTTTGATTTTAATTTCCCTAAGCTATAGGACCATAAGTGGAAGTGCCCTAGGCTCTGTTGCTTTGTTTTTTAGATGTTTCAGGAAACACCATACACTTCTCCCAAGTGTCTGTTGGCAATTTACATCCCGCCCATCAGCATAACAAGGCTCCCAGTTCTCCATGGCCTGTCCTGCCTTTCTGGATTTTACACTTTTTTCAGATGGCCCTTTTGACCGGGGGGAAGTGAGACTTCATTGTAGTGCAGATTTCCTTTGCAAGCTTGCTTGGTTGGCCAAAAAGGGCGTATGCGTTTTTTCCTGAATATATTCAGGAAAAAACGCATACGCCCTTTTTGGCCAAGTGCATCATTGTGGACGTTCTGCCTCTTTTCCTATGCTTTCAATGCAATTCCAGTCTACCTCCTGAAATTGGTTTCCTGCAATTCTGCCCCGCTTTCAAGTCCTCTTGGCAGCCTTACTTCAGTCTATTTTTGGACGATAGCTGTCATTTATAACTCTGCAGGTTTGTGAATTACAGTGCCCCTGAGCTCCTTTCTTCAACTCGCTTCCTTGTGAGCTGGCCGCAACACCGCAGGATGGCTTCAGGCCCTAATCTGGTTCCGGCACGGCACGCTGAGCCTTTGGTTAATTCCTCTTCCTGGTGATAAATGAGAGTTAAATTTGCCCGTCCAGACACCTCCAGCTAGTCTCTCATTGGTTCTCGCTATTCCTGTTCATCTTCCGCAGAAATTGCAAACTGGGCCAAACAGGAGGTTAAAGGGACTGACTCTCCAAGTCGGGAGAGTGTTAGTAAAGCGTCTGGAATGTTGCACCCGAGTACCAGGGTACGAAAACTGAGACATATTTGAACACGTCTCCCGATCACATGGTTGATCATACTCTAGGTTCCACATGCATGTTTTAGCTGAAGGAAGAATACCTAAAACCTGGGTAGTTGAAACCCGTGGAATGTGTACGATGCAATATGACTTCAAAGGGTCTTCATTTGCTCACCGAACCTCTCCAATCCTATCACTGCTGCGTTTATGCCCCTGTACACATGCTTGATTCTCTTTCGGAGACATAGCAATCCATAGGTTTTAAGATACTTACTAGTCAGGTACATTCTTAGGCGTTTAATATGCGGTGTTGAGTCCATTTCGTTGAGCAAGGAGTAGCTCTTGTCTATTCCATATTTGGCTTAAGGAACTTTATCTGTGCTCATTTCAATCTCTGGTTTTATGCAGCACCCCAACTCACCTTTACCCTTAAGCAAGCATAAGTTGGTTTTCTAAATTTGAGACCCTGTTCTGTTCTGTAATTCAGTTCCTGTGTAGCCAAGTTTACATTCCGTGTATTACTGATATCTTATGATGTTTCTTTTTCTGTGTGACTTATTTCAGTTAGAATCATCATACCTGAATCCACTCATTGTGCTGCTAAGGGCCTGATGACACAGATTTCATTGCTGAGTGATATTGCTTTGTAAGTAAATACCACAACTTCTTTATCCATTTTTCACTTTCTGCGATGTTGAACTTGTACTGTAAACGAGGTTCTTGTAAACAGAGCCGTTCCAAACTTTGGGGTGGCTGTGTCTTTTTGATTTTAATTTCCCTAAGCTATAGGACCATAAGTGGAAGTGCCCTAGGCTCTGTTGCTTTGTTTTTTAGATGTTTCAGGAAACACCATACACTTCTCCCGAGTGTCTGTTGGCAATTTACATCCCGCCCATCAGCATAACAAGGCTCCCAGTTCTCCATGGCCTGTCCTGCCTTTCTGGATTTTACACTTTTTTCCGATGGCCCTTTTGACCGGGGGGAAGTGAGACTTCATTGTAGTGCAGATTTCCTTTGCAAGCTTGCTTGGTTGGCCAAAAAGGGCATATGCGTTTTTTCCTGAATATATTCAGGAAAAAACGCATATGCCCTTTTTGGCCAAGTGCATCATTGTGGACGTTCTGCCTCTTTTCCTATGCCTTCAATGCAATTCCAGTCTACCTCCTGAAATCGGTTTCCTGCAATGCTGCCCCGCTTTCAAGTCCTCTTGGCAGCCTTACTTCAGTCTATTTTTGGACGATAGCTGTCATTTATAACTCTGCAGGTTTGTGAATTACAGTGCCCCTGAGCTCCTTTCTTCAACTCGCTTTCTTTTGAGCTGGCCGCAACACCGCAGGATGGCTTCAGGCCCTAATCTGGTTCTGGCACGGCACACTGAGCCTTTGGTTAATTCCTCTTCCTGGTGGGAAATGAGAGTTAAATTTGCCCGTCCAGACACCTCCAGCTAGTCTCTCATTGGTTCTCGCTATTCCTGTTCATCTTCCGCAGAAATTGCAAACTGGGCCAAACAGGAGGTTAAAGGGACTGACTCTCCAAGTCGGGAGAGTGTTAGTAAAGCGTCTGGAATGTTGCACCCGAGTACCAGGGTACGAAAACTGAGACATATTTGAACACGTCTCCCGATCACATGGTTGATCATACTCTGGGTTCCACATGCATGTTTTAGCTGAAGGAAGAATACCTTAAACCTGGGTAGTTGAAACACGTGGAATGGGTACCATGCAATATGACTTCAATGGGTCTTCATTTGCTCACCGAACCTCTCCAAACCTATCACTGCTGCGTTTATGCCCCTGTACACATGCTTGATTCTCTTTCGGAGACATAGCAATCCATAGGTTTTAAGATACTTACTAGTCAGGTACATTCTTAGGCGTTTAATATGCGGTGTTGAGTCCATTTCGTTGAGCAAGGAGTAGCTCTTGTCTATTCCATATTTGGCTTAAGGAACTTTATCTGTGCTCATTTCAATCTCTGGTTTTATGCAGCACCCCAACTCACCTTTACCCTTAAGCAAGCATAAGTTGGTTTTCTAAATTTGAGACCCTGTTCTGTTCTGTAATTCAGTTCCTGTGTAGCCAAGTTTTCATTCCGTGTATTACTGATATATTATGATGTTTCTTTTTCTGTTTGACTTATTTCAGTTAGAATCATCATACCTGAATCCACTCATTGTGCTGCTAAGGGCCTGATGAGATAGATTTCATTGCTGAGTGATATTGCTTTGTAAGTGAATACCACAACTTCTTTATCCATTTTTCACTTTCTGCGATGTTGAACTTGTACTGTAAACGAGGTTCTTGTAAACAGAGCCGTTCCAAACTTTGGGGTGGCTGTGTCTTTTTGATTTTAATCTCCCTAAGCTATAGGACCATAAGTGGAAGTGCCCTAGGTTCTGTTGCTTTGTTTTTTAGATGTTTCAGGAAACACCATACACTTCTCCTGAGTGTCTGTTGGCAATTTACATCCCGCCCATCAGCATAACAAGGCTCCCAGTTCTCCATGGCCTGTCCTGTCTTTCTGGATTTTACACTTTTTTCAGATGGCCCTTTTGACCGGGGGGAAGTGAGACTTCATTGTAGTGCAGATTTCCATTGCAAGCTTGCTGGGTTGGCCAAAAAGGGCGTATGTGTTTTTTCCTGAATATATTCAGGAAAAAACGCATACGCCCTTTTTGGCCAAGTGCATCATTGTGGACGTTCTGCCTCTTTTCCTATGCTTTCAATGCAATTCCAGTCTACCTCCTGAAATCGGTTTCCTGCAATTCTGCCCCGCTTTCAAGTCCTCTTGGCAGCCTTACTTCAGTCTATTTTTGGACGATAGCTGTCATTTATAACTCTGCAGGTTTGTGAATTACAGTGCCCCTGAGCTCCTTTCTTCAACTCGCTTTCTTTTGAGCTGGCCGCAACACCGCAGGATGGCTTCAGGCCCTCATCTTGTTCCGGCACGGCACGCTGAGCCTTTGGTTAATTCCTCTTCCTGGTGGGAAATGAGAGTTAAATTTGCCCGTCCAGACACCTCCAGCTAGCCTCTCATTGGTTCTCGCTATTCCTGTTCATCTTCCGCAGAAATTGCAAACTGGGCCAAACAGGAGGTTAAAGGGACTGACTCTCCAAGTGGAGAGAGTGTTAGTAAAGCGTCTGGAATGTTGCACCCGAGTACCAGGGTACGAAAACTGAGCCATATTTGAACACGTCTCCTGATCACATGGTTGATCATACTCTGGGTTCCACATGCATGTTTTAGCTGAAGGAAGAATACCTAAAACCTGGGTAGTTGAAACCCGTGGAATGGGTACCATGCAATATGATTTCAAAGGGTCTTCATTTGCTCACCGAACCTCTCCAATCCTATCACTGCTGCGTTTATGCCACTGTACACATGCTTGATTCTCTTTCGGAGACATAGCAATCCATAGGTTTTAAGATACTTACTAGTCAGGTACATTCTTAGGCGTTTAATATGCGGTGTTGAGTCCATTTCGTTGAGCAAGGAGTAGCTCTTGTCTATTCCATATTTGGCTTAAGGAACTTTATCTGTGCTCATTTCAATCTCTGGTTTTATGCAGCACCCCAACTCACCTTCCCCCTTAAGCAAGCATAAGTTGGTTTTCTAAATTTGAGACCCTGTTCTGTTCTGTAATTCAGTTCCTGTGTAGCCAAGTTTACATTCCGTGTATTACTGATATCTTATGATGTTTCTTTTTCTGTGTGACTTATTTCAGTTCGAATCATCATACCTGAATCCACTCATTGTGCTGCTAAGGGCCTGATGACATAGATTTCATTGCTGAGTGATATTGCTTTGTAAGTGAATACCACAACTTCTTTATCCATTTTTCACTTTCTGCGATGTTGAACTTGTACTGTAAACGAGGTTCTTGTAAACAGAGTCGTCCCAAACTTTGGGGTGGCTGTGTCTTTTTGATTTTAATTTCCCTAAGCTATAGGACCATAAGTGGAAGTGCCCTAGGCTCTGTTGCTTTGTTTTTTAGATGTTTCAGGAAACACCATACACTTCTCCCAAGTGTCTGTTGGCAATTTACATCCCGCCCATCAGCATAACAAGGCTCCCAGTTCTCAATGGCCTGTCCTGCCTTTCTGGATTTTACACTTTTTTCAGATGGCCCTTTTGACCGGGGGGAAGTGAGACTTCATTGTAGTGCAGATTTCCTTTGCAAGCTTGCTTGGTTGGCCAAAAAGGGCGTATGCGGTTTTTCCTGAATATATTCAGGAAAAAACGCATACGCCCTTTTTGGCCAAGTGCATCATTGTGGACGTTCTGCCTCTTTTCCTATGCTTTCAATGCAATTCCAGTCTACCTCCTGAAATCGGTATCCTGCAATTCTGCCCCGCTTTCAAGTCCTCTTGGCAGCCTTACTTCAGTCTATTTTTGGACGATAGCTGTCATTTATAACTCTGCAGGTTTGTGAATTACAGTGCCCCTGAGCTCCTTTCTTCAACTCGCTTTCTTTTGAGCTGGCCACAACACCGCAGGATGGCTTCAGGCCCTAATCTGGTTCCGGCCCGGCACGCTGAGCCTTTGGTTAATTCCTCTTCCTGCTGGGAAATGAGAGTTAAATTTGCCCGTTCAGACACCTCCAGCTAGCCTCTCATTGGTTCTCGCTATTCCTGTTCATCTTCCGCAGAAATTGCAAACTGGGCCAAACAGGAGGTTAAAGGCACTGACTCTCCAAGTCGGGAGAGTGTTAGTAAAGCGTCTGGAATGTTGCACCCGAGTACCAGGGGAGGAAAACTGAGACATATTTGAACACGTCTCCCGTTCACATGGTTGATCATACTCTGGGTTCCACATGCATGTTTTAGCTGAAGGAAGAATACCTAAAACCTGGAGAGTTGAGACCCGTGTAATGGGTACCATGCAATATGACTTCAAAGGGTCTTCATTTGCTCACCGAACCTCTCCAATCCTATCACTGCTGCATTTATGCCCCTGTACACACGCTTGATTCTCTTTTGGAGACATAGCAATCCATAGGTTTTAAGATACTTACTAGTCAGGTACATTCTTAGGCGTTTAATATGGGGTGTTGAGTCCATTTCGTTGAGCAAGGAGTAGCTCTTGTCTATTCCATATTTGGCTTAAGGAACTTTATCTGTGCTCATTTCAATCTCTGGTTTTATGCAGCACCCCAACTCACCTTTCCCCTTAAGCAAGCATAAGTTGGTTTTCTAAATTTGAGACCCTGTTCTGTTCTGTAATTCAGTTCCTGTGTAGCCAAGTTTACATTCCGTGTATTAGTGATATCTTATGATGTTTCTTTTTCTGTGTGACTTATTTCAGTTAGAATCATCGTACCTGAATCCACTCATTATGCTGCTAAGGGCCTGATGACATAGATTTCATTGCTGAGTGATACTGCATTGTACCTAAGTACCTCAAGTTCTTTATCCATTTTTCATTTTCTGTGATATTGAACTTGTACGGTAAACGAGGTTATTGTAAACAGAGGCATCCCAAACTTTGGGGTGGCTGTGTCTTTTTGATTTTAATTTCCCTAAGCTATAGGACCATAAGTGGAAGTGCCCTAGGCTCTGTTGCTTTGTTTTTTAGATGTTTCAGGAAACACCATACACTTCTCCAGAGTGGCTGTTGGCAATTTACATCCCGCCCATCAGCATAAGAAGGCTCCCAGTTCTCCATGGCCTGTCCTGCCTTTATGGATTTTACACTTTTTTCAGATGGCCCTTTTGACCGGGGGGAAGTGAGACTTCATTGTAGTGCAGATTTCCTTTGCAAGCTTGCTTGGTTGGCCAAAAAGTGCGTATGCGTTTTTTCCTGAATATATTCAGGAAAAAACGCATACGCCCTTTTTGGCCAAGTGCATCATTGTGGACGTTCTGCCTCTTTTCCTATGCTTTCAATGCAATTCCAGTCTACCTCCTGAAATCGGTTTCCTGCAATTCTGCCCCGCTTTCAAGTCCTCTTGGCAGCCTTACTTCAGTCTATTTTTGGACGATAGCTGTCATTTATAACTCTGCAGGTTTGTGAATTACAGTGCCCCTGAGCTCCTTTCTTCAACTCGCTTTCTTGTGAGCTGGCCGCAACACCGCAGGATGGCTTCAGGCCCTAATCTGGTTCCGGCCCGGCACGCTGAGCCTTTGGTTAGTTCCTCTTCCTGGTGGGAAATGAGAGTTAAATTTGCCCGTTCAGACACCTCCAGCTAGCCTCTCATTGGTTCTCGCTATTCCTGTTCATCTTCCGCAGAAATTGCAAACTGGGCCAAACAGGAGGTTAAAGGCACTGACTCTCTAAGTCGGGAGAGTGTTAGTAAAGCGTCTGGAATGTTGCACCCGAGTACCAGGGTACGAAAACTGAGACATATTTGAACACGTCTCCCGATCACATGGTTGATCATACTCTGGGTTCCACATGCATGTTTTAGCTGAAGGAAGAATACCTTAAACCTGGGTAGTTGAAACCCATGGAATGGGTACCATGCAATATGACTTCAAAGGGTCTTCATTTGCTCACCGAACCTCTCCAATCCTATCACTGCTGCGTTTATGCCCCTGTACACATGCTTGATTCTCTTTCGGAGACATAGCAATCCATAGGTTTTAAGATACTTACTTGTCAGGTACATTCTTAGGCGTTTAATATGGGGTGTTGAGTCCATTTCGTTGAGCAAGGAGTAGCTCTTGTCTATTCCATATTTGGCTTAAGGAACTTTATCTGTGCTCATTTCAATCTCTGGTTTTATGCAGCACCCCAACTCACCTTTACCCTTAAGCAAGCATAATATGGTTCTAAATTTGAGACCCTGTTCTGTTTTGGAATGCAGTTCCTGTGTAGCCAAGTTTACATTCCGTGTATTACTGATATCTTATGATGTTTCTTTTTCTGTGTGACTTATTTCAGTTAGAATCATCGTACCTGAATCCACTCATTATGCTGCTACGGGCCTGATGACATAGATTTCATTGCTGAGTGATACTGCATTGTACGTAAGTACCACAAGTTCTTTATCCATTTTTCACTTTCTGTGATATTGAACTTGTACGGTAAACGAGGTTCTTGTAAACGGAGGCATCCCAAACTTTGGGGTGGCTGTGTTTTTGATTTTAATATCCCTAAGCTATAGGACCATAAGTGGAAGTGCCCTAGGCTCTGTTGCTTTGTTTTTTAGATGTTTCAGGAAACACCATACACTTCTCCTGAGTGTCTGTTGGCAATTTACATCCCGCCCATCAGCATATCAAGGCTCCCAGTTCTCCATGGCCTGTCCTGCCTTTCTGGATTTTACACTTTTTTCAGATGGCCCTTTTGACCGGGGGGAAATGAGACTTCATTGTAGTGCAGATTTCCTTTGCAAGCTTGCTTGGTTGGCCAAAAAGGGCGTATGCGTTTTTTCCTGAATATATTCAGGAAAAAACGCATACGCCCTTTTTGGCCAAGTGCATCATTGTGGACGTTCTGCCTCTTTTCCTATGCTTTCAATGCAATTCCAGTCTACCTCCTGAAATCGGTTTCCTGCAATTCTGCCCCGCTTTCAAGTCCTCTTGGCAGCCTTCCTTCAGTCTATTTTTGGACGATAGCTGTCATTTATAACTCTGCAGGTTTGTGAATTACAGTGCCCCTGAGCTCCTTTCTTCAACTCGCTTTCTTGTGACCTGGCCGCAACACCGCAGGATGTCTTCAGGCCCTAATCTGGTTCTGGCATGGCATTCTGAGCCTTTGGTTAATTCCTCTTCCTGGTGGGAAATGAGAGTTAAATTTGCCCATCCAGACACCTCCAGCTAGTCTCTCATTGATTCTCGCTATTCCTGTTCATCTTCCGCAGAAATTGCAAACTGGGCCAAACAGGAGGTTAAAGGGACTGACTCTCCAAGTGGGGAGAGTGTTAGTAAAGCGTCTGGAATGTTGCACCCGAGTGCCAGGGTACGAAAACTGAGACATATTTGAACACGTCTCCCGATCACATGGTTGATCATACTCTAGGTTCCACATGCATGTTTTAGCTGAAGGAAGAATACCTTAAACCTGGGTAGTTGAAACCCATGGAATGGGTACCATGCAATATGACTTCAAAGGTCTTCATTTGCTCACGAACCTCTCCAGTCCTATCACTGCTGCGTTTATGCCCCTGTACACATGCTTGTTTCTCTTTTGGAGACATAGCAATCCATAGCTTTTAAGATACTTACTAGTCAGGTACATTCTTAGGCGTTTAATATGCGGTGTTGAGTCCATTTCGTTGAGCAAGGAGTAGCTCTTGTCTACTCCATATTTGGCTTAAGGAACTTTATCTGTGCTCATTTCAATCTCTGGTTTTATGCAGCACCCCAACTCACCTTTCCCCTTAAGCAAGCATAAGTTGGTTTTCTAAATTTGAGACCCTGTTCTGTTCTGTAATTCAGTTCCTGTGTAGCCAAGTTTACATTCCGTGTATTACTGATATCTTATGATGTTTCTTTTTCTGTGTGACTTATTTCAGTTAGAATCATCATACCTGAATCCACTCATTGTGCTGCTAAGGGCCTGATGACATAGATTTCATTGCTGAGTGTTATTGCTTTGTAAGTAAATACCACAGCTTCTTTATCCATTTTTCATTTTCTGCGATATTGAACTTGTACTGTAAACGAGGTTCTTGTAAACAGAGCCGTCCCAAACTTTGGGGTGGCTGTGTCTTTTTGATTTTAATTTCCCTAAGCTATAGGACCATAAGTGGAAGTGCCCTAGGCTCTGTTGCTTTGTTTTTTAGATGTTTCAGGAAACACCATACACTTCTCCCGAGTGTCTGTTGGCAATTTACATCCCGCCCATCAGCATAAGAAGGCTCCCAGTTCTCCATGGCCTGTCGTGCCTTTATGGATTTTACACTTTTTTCAGATGGCCCTTTTGACCAGGTGGAAGTGAGACTTCATTGTAGTGCAGATATCCTTTGCAAGCTTGCTTGGTTGGCCAAAAAGTGCGTATGCGTTTTTTCCTGAATATATTCAGGAAAAAACGCATACGCCCTTTTTGGCCAAGTGCATCATTGTCGAGTTTCTGACTCTCTTCATATGCTTTCAATGCAATTCCAGTCTACCTCCTGAAATCGGTTTCCTGCAGTTCTGCCTTGCTTTCAATGCCTCTTCATAGCCTTACCTAAATATATTTTTTAAAAATAGTTGGCCTTTATAACTCTGCAGGTTTTTGAATTGCAGTGGCCCTTAGCTCCATTTTTTAGCTCTTATTTTTGTGGTATTGCCCCATAACCACAGGATTCCTTGAAGCCCTATTTTTCTTCTGGGGCACCTGCTGTGCCTTTGGTTAATTCTTCTTACTGATGTGATATTAGAGTGACATGTGCCCATTGAAACCGCTACAGCTAGTTCCTCACTGGTTCCCCCTATTCCCATTCATCCTCTGCACTAACTGCAGACTGTGCGATACCAGAACTTAAAGGCATTGACTCCATGTGGGGATGTTGTTAGTAAAGCGGCTGGAATGTCGATCCGGAGCCCCAGGAGAGGAAAAATGAGGTGCGTTTTAGAAACCTTTCCCGATCATATGGTATACCAGTCGCTGGGTTTCCCAAGCATGGTTTAGCTGTAGGAAGATTCCCTTCAACCTGGAGTGTTGGGACCCTTGGACTGAGTAGCATGAAGTATTGCATTAAACTTTCGGCAGTTGCTCACCAAAGCTCACCAATCCTGTCAGCCCCAAGTGTCCAGCCTTATGTCTTATCCAGCTGTGGGTTTATATGTGGTCAATCCAGGTTGCATCACAGCCCCTGAGCGAATTTTGTAAGAATTTTTCTCTCTTTCATTGTTTCAGCGTTTTGTTTTTAAAATTTATTTCTATAATGGGGTTTAGCTCCTTTTCACTGCTGTGTTTGTGCCGCTCTGCACACACTTGATTCCCTTATGGAGATATATCAATACATGGGTTTTAAGATTCTTATTCCTCAGATATATTTCTCTGCGGTGTATAGGGAGTGTTGAGGCCAGTTCATTGAGCAAGGTGTAGATCTTGTCTAATACCTATTTGGTTTATTGAACGGTATCTGTGCTAATTTCAAACTCTGGTTTTATGCATCACCCCACCTCTCCTTTCCCCTTAAGCTGACATAAGTGTGTTTTCTAAATGTGAGACACTGTTCTGTTCTGTAATTCATTTCTTGTGCAGCCATATTTACCCTCCCTCTATAAGTGATATCTTATGATATGTTTCTTTTTCTGTTTGACTTATTTCAAGTAGTATTATCGGACCTAAATCCACTCTTTATCCTTCTACTAGCCTTATTACATTGATTTCATGGTGAAGAGATATTCCATTGTACATAAGTACCACATCTTCTTTATCCATTGTTCTCTTTCCTGGGATATTTAAGGTGTACTGAAGTTGAGGTTCTTGTAAACAGAGTAGCCCTAAACTGTGGTGTGCTTGTGTCTTGTTGATTTTTAGACTTCCCTAGATATACTCCCATGATTGGAAGAGTCCTATGCTCTGTAGCTCTGTTTTTTAGATGATTTAGGAACCACCATACACTTCTCCAGAGTGGCTCTCGGCAGTTCACACACTGCCCATCAGCGTATAAAGGCTCCCTGTTCTCCATGGCCTGTCCTGCATTTCTGGTTTTTACAATTTTTTAGGATGGCCCTTTTGACCGGTGGGAAGTGAGACTTCTTTGTTGTGCACATTTGCATTGCTTGCTTGCTTCGTTGCCCATAAAGTGCGTATGCGTTTTTTCCTGGATATAATCAGGAAAAAACGCATACGCCCTTTTGGGCCAACTGCATCATTGTCGAAATTCTGCCGCTTTTCATGTGCGTTAAAGACGAGTCCAATCTATCTCTTGAAATCTGTTTCTTGCAATTCTGTCTTGCATTCAGATCCTCTTCTTTGCCTTACCTCAACATATTTTTGGACGTTAGTTTTCATTTATAACTCTGCAGGTTTGTGAATTGCAGTGACCCTGAGCTCCATTTTTTAAGTTGCTCTTTTGTGAGCTGGCCTCAAACCCGCAGGATTGCTTCAGGCCCTATTTTGGCTCCGGCGAGGCAGGCTGAGCCTTTCTTTAATTCTTACTCTTAATGGGAAATTAGAGTGATATGTGCCCGTCCAAACCCCTACAACTCTTCTCTCATTGGTTCCCCCTCTTCCCGTTCATCCTCCTCACAATTTGCAAAATGTGTGAAACAGAAGTTTAAATGTGCTGATTCTCCAAGTGGGGAGATTCTAAGTAGCGTGGCTGGAATGGTGAACAGGAGCACCAGGAGAGGATAAATGAGGTGCATTTTAGACACATCTCCCGATCACATGGTGTACAGTCCTCTGGGTTTTCCATGCATGTTTTAGCTGTAGGAAGATCCCTTGAACCTGCAGATTTGGGACCCATTGAATGGGTACCAGGTAGTATTACTTTAAAGGGTGTGCATTTCCTCACCCAACCTCACATTTCTCTTAGCGCAAACAGTTTCCAGCCTTATGTCTCATCCTGCTGTGGGTCTAGATGTGTTCAATCCATGTTGCATCACCGTCCCTGAGGAAAAGTTGTAAGAGGTTTTCTCTGTCTCTCTGTCGTTTATTTTTTTCAATTTATTACTATATTGGTTACAGCTGATTTTCAAAGCTCTGTTTCTTGCTGCTGTACATCCACTTGATTCGCGTACAGAGAGACATCAATAAATTCTTTTTCAGATTCTTACCAGTCGTATATATTCTTTTCCGGTGACTTGAGTGTGCTGAGTGCAGTTCTTTTAGCTACCGTGTAGGCCTTGTTGATTATCAGTTTGGTATTTGGAATGGTATCTTTGCTAATTTCAACCTCCTGGATGATGCCTCACCCCTCCCCACCTTTCCCGTTTAGCAGCCTTATGCGTGTTTTCTACATATTTGACTATGTTTTTGTTTTGTAATTTATTTCATGTGTAGCCATTTTGGATTCCACCTTTAAGTGATATCTTATGATATGTGTCTTTTTCTTTTTGAATTCTGTCACTTAGAATGATCATACGTAACTCCTCCGGAGTTGTTACAACTGGCCATATTTCATTGATTTCCAGGCTGAATAATATTCCACTCTACCTAAGTACCACACCTCTATCCATTTTTTCCCTCCAGAGACATTTAAGTTATATCCTAGTCGAGGATCTTTTAAACAGAGAGGGGGTAAACATTGGGGTGCCTGTGTCCTCTCGATTTTTGTTTTTCCCAAGATATACGCCCATGAGTGCAAGTGCCCTATGCTCTGTAGCTCATTTTTTAGATGCTTTAGTAAACACAATACACTTCTCCAGAATGGCCGTTGGCAATATACATTTCCACTATAAGTCTCACAGGGCTCCCTCTTCTCGTTGCCCTGTCCTGCATTTCTTTTGTTTACGCTTTATGAGGATGGCTCTTCTGACTGATGCGAAGTGATATGTTTTGTAGTATTGACTTCCAGTGCCCACCTGTTTGGTTGGCTAAAAAAGTGTATGCCCTTTTCTTGAATATATACAGAAAAGAACGCATACACCCTTTTTGGCCAACTGCAATGTTGGCAATGTTCAGCTCCTTTTCTTGTGCTTAATGGCGAGTCCTTTCTACCTCCTCAAATCCCTTTCCTGCCATTCTCCCTTGCTTACAAGTCCTTTTCTCTGACTTTCCTCAAGACATTTTTCAGTGATGGATATTTTCAACTCTGCAGTTTTGTGAATTTTACTGCCCCTGAGTTCCATTGTTCAACTCGTGTTTATGGGAACTGGCCACAAAGCAGCGGGATTTCCTCAAGCCCTATACTGTTTCCATGGGCAACCCTAGCCTTTGGTCAATTCGTCTTCCTGATTGGAAATTAGAGTGACATGTGCCTGTCTGAACACCTAGGACTTGTCTCTCATTGTTCCTCATCCTTCCGCTTCATCCTCTGGACAAATTCCAAACTGTACGCAACAGGATGTTGACAGTGCTGACATCTCCAAGTGGGGAGACTGTTAGTAAAGACGCTGGAGGGGTGAACCCGAGCACCAGGAGATGAGGAGATGAGATGCCTTTTCCAAACTCTTCCCGATCAGACGGTATACCATCCTCTGGGTGTGACAGACATGTTTTAGCAGTAGGAAGAGTCCCATTCATGTAAGGAGAACACCAGGGCTTTTTCAAAATCAGTGTCTCCCCGAAACCCAAACTGGGGAAGTTTTTAAGCTACGGCTACACATATGTTCATTAAGGGCCTTGGGAAGTAGGCAGAGTCCAAACTTTAGATGATTGAAGTCTTCAGGGTCAGAAGCACTCACCACCAGCTTCCCTTAGGCTACACTTTAACTGTCATTGATAGATGATGTCAATAAAAATATCTATTCTTTTTCAGATTATTTCCCCTTATAGGTTATTGCAAAATGTTGAGTGTAGTTCCCTGTGCTATACAGTAGTTCCTTGTTGATGATCTATTTTATACATAGCAGTGTGTATGTGTTCATTCCAAACTGTTAATTTATCCCTCCTCCCACCTTTCCCCTTTGGTAATAATAAATTATAAGATTTTATACTTCTCAGAAATGGGGGAGCTGAAAGAGAGGTATCATTTTCAATGGAAAAGCATTTAAAACAAGATTGAAGGTTTAACCAAGATTATTAGCTGTACATCCTTGGAAAGAAATCACTTCGTTTCTCTAATATTGACCTGACAAATAAGACAAACCTTTTCACTGAACTTGCTTATAAAAAGTGATGGAAATATCAAATGGAAGTGTTAAAAACATCTTATTTTACCCGAGCCTTATACACTGTTCTATGTTAACTACAGTTTGGCTCACACATCTGTTCATTGAGGTTACAATAGTCTCAATTTCTGTTACTGATCCTCCAGAGTGGACCCCAACAAGTGTCCCCCTGCCCAGTGTCATTGGGGCCAACAGATCGAGACTGAGTTTGGTTCACAAGCAAAGGAAACTTTATATTTTGATCAGAGAATGGAGAGGTGAGAGCATGCACTACCCCGTGGGCTGTGGGCTGGGCTGCTGTGTAGAGATCCTGTCAGAGTCAGTGGGAGGGAGGGAGGCGGCGGAGCTCTCGAGGGCCGGGTTGGCTGTAGCTCAGGCTCTATATCGTGGAGTCTGCACTGGGCCCCAGGAGCTGAGGTGTCGATCCAGCCATTCTGCACTAGGAAATCTGGTCTGAAGTGCCGGGTGTGGAACCTCTGCATGCGGGACCCTAGGAGCACGTGAAATTAGACAAAGCACAAAGGATAAAAAAGGTTAGACTTGACTTTATTGCCCAGATTCTATTTTTATCTCCCAGGGATTTTTAATGGGCTTTGCTGGGGACAAACCCCTCCTCTGCCTTTTGTCCCGTTCCTCATTCTTGGAGTGCTGAGGGTGCAGACCCTTCTTCTGTAACTGCTGAGTGCTGAGTTGGGAGCCCTCATACCCTGGGACGAGGGTCAGAGCTTCTCCCCAGCAGCCTCCCGGTGACGTTGATTGTCCCCAGGACCCCTGCCTCCCTGCTCGTCCACCTGAGCACCAGCATTGGAAGTGTTATAGATTCTAATGACCTTTAAGGGTCCAGGAAAGAGATGTGCAGAGACGCTGTGGGGGCCGGTTTCACCCCGCCCCACATTTGTTCGGCCACCTTAGGCTGACTGTCTCTGCCAGCCTAGATGCTCTGACCAGTAGTCTGCGCTTTCTTCAGTTAGGCCCCTGAATTAACGTACAAACAGCACCAGGTGTCAGAGCCCTGCCCGCTCAACTCCCAGACAGTCCAGGGTCAGTGGTGACCAAGGACCATGATGGCTACTGAGTCAACAGCCTTTTGAAGTAAACAGGAGTCCAGCCGGTCTTATTGGCCACCATCATCACGGTGTCTGTAGGCTTTTCTATGGTGACAGTGTGGTATACTGTTCCCCCGCCAAGATTATTAGCTCCCCTCTGGGTGCAGTAAGTCCTGCAAGCAGTAGTCTACTCTTTTGGGACACACTCTTGTTGTTTTATGAGAGAAACTCCAGGTCAAGTGATGTTCACACGAGTCGTCATGGTGCCCTGTTGCCCCCGGTTATCTCTCTGGATGTTGGAGTTGGAGGGCCTCCTCACTCGAGGTCGGTGTGCCCACGGAGCGAACCCTGCAACTTCAGGGCATGGTTGGTGGTTAGGATCACCACGTGGGGTCCTTTTCCCTTAGGAGGGAGGTGGCCTTTTGGGCTGCTGATTTCCAGGTTTTTAGATACCGCCAGTATCTTGGCCAGATGTGGCAGTGGGCCAAGCCCCTTAGTGACCATAGTTTATCCTACCTGGATGGCATTCTTGCATTGTTCCATTTCAAGTGGTCCCAGTTTTTGCACTAATTCCCCAATGGCGATTCACCTTTCACCGGGAATGTAAAGGTCAAAGGGTTTAGCTAAATTAGGGAGTTCCAGGGCAAGGGTCTGAATTGACTGCTCTTTCCATTCTTGAAAGGCCACTTCTGGATTCTATTCAAAAGGATCATCATCTTTTCCTTTCAGTGTTTCATATAGAGGCCCAGGTAGTAGACTGTGGTTAGGGATCCAGAAGCAGCAAACCCTGGCCTCCCCAGGAACCCCTAAGCTGTCTTCTAGTTTTAGAAAGGGGTAAGGCTGAAAATGGTTTCTTCCCTTTCCTGGGATGGGCTTCTCTGACCTTCTGTGAGAATGAAGCCCAGGCAGGTCACCGCAGTCTGTGATATTTGAGCTTTTTCTTGGACAACTTCTATCCTTTATTGGCTTGGTAGTTCAGAGGCCTCCTTAGTAGGGCTGGTGATCAGAATGTCGTCTGCATATTGAAGGAGGGTTTCCTTTTCCAGAGGTAGAACTTTTAGGTCTTTAGCTAAGCTTTCCCCAAAGATGGTGTGGGAATTTTTGCACCCTTGGGGCCAGACGGCCCGGAAGTATTGTTTTAGTTGTATGTGGAGTCCTGCCACTCACAAGCCAAAATTTCTTGTGACTCTGGGACTAATGGAATACAAAAGAAGGCATCATTGAAGACTAATACAGAATACCATGTCCTGGTGGTTGGTAGAATGACCAGCAGGGTGTAGGAATTAGGAGCAACTGGAGGTATATCCTCGGTGGCTTCACTGACTGTCCTGACATCCTTTACCAGGTCCCCAGCAGCCCATGGGGCTCTCGTGGTCAGACCAATCCCAGAATATGGAGCTCACCTGGGCAGGTACCCCACCCCCACCCCAGCCCACGGGGCTCTCGTGGTCAGGCCCCTCCCAGGATACAGAGCTACCCTTGCAGGTACCGTGGCAGGGCTGGGCACTCAGGAACCGTGCACATAGCCCTCATTGCAGAGCACCCCCAGCTCACCTGTCGCTCAGAGCTGACACAGAGCACCTCAGAGCAGGACTTGAACTAACAAACAGCAGCTGCGACAGGTCTGTGACCCTGGGCATCACTCCGTGAGGCCTCCCTCCACCTGGTCTTCCAGAGACTTCCACTGCACCCGGGGCACCAGGCCTCTGTCTCCAACCACCACCCACCCCTCCTCTGCCTGACTCCTGGGTTCCTCTCATTAGGAGAGGGTTTTCTTGAAGTTGTCTCCCACTCATGGGCCAGATAAAATGATTAGAAAACAAGCCAAAGCTGCAGCCCCTTGTCTATCCTGACTCTCAGGAGCCCACACCTGTTCCTTGGACCTGGCCGGTTCAGCAAGTTCCATTTTCTGCAACTGTGAGCCCCTGAGGGGTGATGATTGGCTGACCTGGGCAGCCTTACCGTGCCGGCCAGCCCTCCACAGGTGTGCCTGGGTTGAGATCAATATAAATACCACTCCAGGCAGCAAGAGCCCCTGCAGCCGTGCCTGACGTCATTTTCTCTGCCCTGTCAGCAGTCTCGGGGCTGGGCTGGTGGGAGGGAGTGAGAGGCCACGGCTTTGTGGGTGGCCCAGTGTGAGTGGGGCTCTGCTGGACTTTCTGCAGCAGTTGCCAGGCTGCCACCTGCTAAAGAAGAGGATGTGTCACCCATACCTGCTGCTGGAATTTCTCCCTGGGCAGAGGTGAGGAAGGAAAAAAGCAGTGGGGGCAGGGACAGGACGGGTATCTCAGGCAGGGAAATGGAAATCTTCCAGAAGAGCACCCAGGGCCAGGACCATCCTGGCTGGCCTGCAGGCACCAAGTCGGCCGGCATGCTGTCACTCGTGTGGCTCTATGGCCCTTCCTCTAGGCTTTCAAGTCCTTGTATATATTCAGGTGTTTTACCTGGGACGGGTGAGAATAGTTCAGCAGCAACTGGCCTGGGGCTCAGCTCACGTTTACTCACAGATGCCTCGGCACGGTGCCCCAGCTTTGCAATGAGGACGCTTGTTGCGTGGGGGCTGCTGGCTGAATGGGAGACGATTCCCCACCACTGACCAACTTCAGAATTGTTTACAACTGGAGCAAGTGCCCTGATACGGTTTTCCTCTGTGTAACTGGTGGGTTCTGTGTTTTTTTTCTCTTTTTCGTTTTTGGTTCAAGGTAGATTTTATTCCTCTTTTTTGTATTTACAGATATAAGCATGGAAATAATTTATTCATATAAATACATGTATGTGCAGGGAATAATTGTTTTTTCTGTTTTATTTTTTAAATTTTACTTCTTTTTAATTTTGAATTTTATTTTATATTTTTATACAGCAGGTTCTTATTGGTTATCTATTTTATACATATAAATGTATACATGCCAATCCCAGTCTCTCAACTCCTCCCACCACCACCCCCCCAACAGCTTTCCCCCCTTGTTGTCCATACGTTTGTTGTCTACATCTGTTGCTCTATTTATGCCTTGCAAAATGGTTAATCTGTACAGTTTTTCTAGGTTCCACATATATGCATGAATATACAAGATTTGTTTTTCTCTTTCTGACTTACTTCACTCTGTATGACAGTCTCTAGATCCATCGACGTCTCTACAAATGACCCAATTTCATTCCTTTTCATGGCTTAGTAATATTCCATTTTATATATGTACCACAGCTTTATGCATTCGTCTGTCTGTGGGCATTTAGGTTGCTTCCATTACCTCGATATTGTAGTGATGCAATGAACATTGCGGTGAATGACTCTTTTTGATTTATGGTTTTGTCTGGGTATATGTCCAGTACTGGGATTGCTGTATCATATGGTAATTCTATTGTTAGTTTCTTAAGAAATTCCATATTGTTCTCCATAATGACTGTATCAATTTATATTCCCAACAATAGTGGAAGAGGGTTCCTTTCTCCACACCCTTTCCAGCATTTTTGTTTGTAGATTTTCAATGATGCCTATTCTACCAGGTGTGAGGTGATACCTCATTGTTGAATCCATTTCGTTGAGCAAGGGGTAGCTCTTGTCTATTACATATTTGGCTTATGGAACGGTATCTGTGCTAATTTCAAACTCTGCTTTTATGCAGTACCCCAACTCACCTTCCCCCTTAAGCAGGCATAAGTTGGTTTTCTAAACTTGAGACCCTGTTCTGTTTTGTAATTCAGTTCATGTGTAGCCAAGATCACATTCCGTGTATTAGTGATACCTTATGATGTTTCTTTTTCTGTGTGACTTATTTCACTTAGAATCATCGTGCCTCAATCCACTCATTATGCTGGTACGAGCCTGGTGACATAGATTTCATTGCTGAGTGGTATTCTGTTGTACATAAGTACCGCAACTTCTTTATCCATTATTTGCTCTCTGGGATATTTAACTTGTGCCGTAGAAGAGACTTCTGTAAAAAGACCCATCCCAAATTTTGGGGTTGCTGTGTCTTTCTGATATTAATTTCCCTAAGCTATAGGACCATAAGTGGAAGTGCCCTAGGCTCTGTTGCTTTGTTTTTTAGATGTTTCAGGAAACACCATACACATCTCCCGAGTGTCTGTTGGCAATTTACATCCCGCCCATCAGCATAACAAGGCTCCCAGTTCTCCATGGCCTGTCCTGCCTTTCTGGGTTTTACACTTTTTTCAGATGGCCCTTTTGACCGGGGGGAAGTGAGACTTCATTGTAGTGCAGATTTCCTTTGCAAGCTTGCTTGGTTGGCCAAAAAGGGCGTATGCGTTTTTTCCTGAATATATTCAGGAAAAAACGCATACGCCCTTTTGGCAAAGTGCATCATTGTGGACGTTCTGCCTCTTTTCCTATGCTTTCAGTGCAATTCCAGTCTACCTCCTGAAATCGGTATCCTGCAATTCTGCCCCGCTTTCAAGTCCTCTTGGCAGCCTTACTTCAGTATATTTTTGGACGATAGCTGTCATTTATAACTCTGCAGGTTTGTGAATTACAGAGACCCTGAGCTCCTTTCTTCAACTCGCTTTCTTTTGAGCTGGCCGCAACACCGCAGGATGGCTTCAGGCCCTAATCTGGTTCCGGCACGGCACGCTGAGCCTTTGGTTATTTCCCCTTCCTGGTGGGAAATGAGAGTTAAATTTGCCCGTCCAGACACCTCCAGCTAGTCTCTCATTGGTTCTCCCTATTCCTGTTCATCTTCCGCAGAAATTGCAAACTGGGCCAAACAGGAGGTTAAAGGCGCTGACTCTCCAAGTCAGGAGAGTGTTAGTAAAGGGTCTGGAATGTTGCACCCGAGTACCAGGGGAGGAAAACTGAGACATATTTGAACACGTATCCCGTTCACACGGTTGATCATACTCGGGGTTCCACATGCATGTTTTAGCTGAAGGAAGAATACCTTAAACCTGGAGAGTTGAGACCCGTGTAATGGGTACCATGCAATATGACTTCAAAGGGTCTTCATTTGCTCACCGAACCTCTCCAATCCTATCACTGCTGCGTTCATTACCCTGTACACATGCTTGATTCTCTCTCGGAGACATAGCAATCCATAGGTTTTAAGATACTTACTAGTCAGGTACATTCTTAGGCGTTTAATATGGGGTGTTGAGTCCATTTCGTTGAACAAGGAGTAGCTCCTGTCTATTCCATATTTGGCTTAAGGAACTTTATCTGTGCTCATTTCAATCTCTGGTTTTATGCAGCACCCCAACTCACCTTTCCCCTTAAGCAAGCATAAGTTGGTTTTCTAAATTTGAGACCCTGTTCTGTTTTGGAATGCAGTTCCTGTGTAGCCAAGTTTACATTCCGTGTATTAGTGATATCTTATGGTGTTTCGTTTTCTGTGTGACTTATTTCAGTTATAATCATCGTACCTGAATCAACTCATTATGCTGCGACGGGCCTGATGACATAGATTTCATTGCTGAGTGATACTGCATTGTACGTAAGTACCTCAAGTTCTTTATCCATTTTTCACTTTCTGTGATATTGAACTTGTACAGTAAACGAGGTTCTTGTAAACGGAGGCGTCCCACACTTTGGGGTGGCTGTGTCTTTTTGATTTTAATTTCCCTAAGCTATAGGACCATAAGTGGAAGTGCCCTAGGCTCTGTTGCTTTGTTTTTTAGATGTTTCAGGAAACACCATACACTTCTCCAGAGTGGCTGTTGGCAATTTACATCCCACCCATCAGCATAAGAAGGCTACCAGTTCTCCATGGCCTGTCGTGCCTTTATGGATTTTACACTTTTTTCAGATGGCCCTTTTGACCAGGTGGAAGTGAGACTTCATTGTAGTGCAGGTTTCCTTTGCAAGCTTGCTTGGTTGGCCAAAAAGTGCGTATGCGTTTTTTCCTGAATATATTCAGGAAAAAACGCATACGCACTTTTTGGCCAAGTGCATCATTGTGGACGTTCTGCCTCTTTTCCTATGCTTTCAATGCAATTCCAGTCTACCTCCTGAAATCGGTTTCCTGCAATTCTGCCCCGCTTTCAAGTCCTCTTGGCAGCCTTACTTCAGTCTATTTTTGGATGATAGCTGTCATTTATAACTCTGCAGGTTTGTGAATTACAGTGCCCCTGAGCTCCTTTCTTCAACTCGCTTTCTTGTGAGCTGGCCGCAACACCGCAGGATGGCTTCAGGCCCTAATCTGGTTCCGGCACGGCACGCTGAGCCTTTGGTTAATTCCTCTTCCTGGTGGGAAATGAGAGTTAAATTTGCCCGTCCAGACACCTCCAGCTAGTCTCTCATTGGTTCTCGCTATTCCTGTTCATCTTCCACAGAAATTGCAAACTGGGCCAAACAGGAGGTTAAAGGGACTGACTCTCCAAGTCGGGAGAGTGTTAGTAAAGCGTCTGGAATGTTGCACCCGAGTACCAGGGTACGAAAACTGAGACATATTTGAACACGTCTCCCGATCACATGGTTGATCATACTCTGGGTTCCACATGCATGTTTTAGCTGAAGGAAGAATACCTAAAACCTGGGTAGTTGAAACCCGTGGAATGGGTACCATGCAATATGACTTCAAAGGGTCTTCATTTGCTCACCGAACCTCTCCAATCCTATCACTGCTGCGTTTATGCCCCTGTACACATGCTTGATTCTCTTTCGGAGACATAGGAATCCATAGGTTTTAAGATACTTACTAGTCAGGTACATTCTTAGGCGTTTAATATGCGGTGTTGAGTCCATTTCGTTGAGCAAGGAGTAGCTCTTGTCTATTCCATATTTGGCTTAAGGAACTTTATCTGTGCTCATTTCAATCTCTGGTTTTATGCAGCACCCCAACTCACCTTTACCCTTAAGCAAGCATAAGTTGGTTTTCTAAATTTGAGACCCTGTTCTGTTCTGTAATTCAGTTCCTGTGTAGCCAAGTTTACATTCCGTGTATTACTGATATCTTATGATGTTTCTTTTTCTGTGTGACTTATTTCAGTTAGAATCATCATACCTGAATCCACTCATTGTGCTGCTAAGGGCCTGATGACACAGATTTCATTGCTGAGTGATATTGCTTTGTAAGTAAATACCACAACTTCTTTATCCATTTTTCACTTTCTGCGATGTTGAACTTGTACTGTAAACGAGGTTCTTGTAAACAGAGCCGTTCCAAACTTTGGGGTCGCTGAGTCTTTTTGATTTTAATTTCCCTAAGCTATAGGACCATAAGTGGAAGTGCCCTAGGCTCTGTTGCTTTGTTTTTTAGATGTTTCAGGAGACACCATACACTTCTCCCGAGTGGTTGTTGGCAATTTACGTCCCGCCCATCAGCATAACAAGGCTCACAGTTCTCTATGGCCTGTCCTGCCTTTCTGGATTTTACACTTTTTTCAGATGGCCCTTTTGACCGGGGGGAAGTGAGACTTCATTGTAGTGCAGATTTCCTTTGCAAGCTTGCTTGGTTGGCCAAAAAGGGCGTATGCGTTTTTTCCTGAATATATTCAGGAAAAAACGCATACGCCCTTTTTGGCCAAGTGCATCATTGTGGACGTTCTGCCTCTTTTCCTATGCTTTCAATGCAATTCCAGTCTACCTCCTGAAATCGGTTTCCTGCAATGCTGCCCCACTTTCAAGTCCTCTTGGCAGCCTTACTTCAGTCTATTTTTGGACGATAGCTGTCATTTATAACTCTGCAGGTTTGTGAATTACAGTGCCCCTGAGCTCCTTTCTTCAACTCGCTTTCTTGTGACCTGGCCGCAACACCGCAGGATGGCTTCAGGCCCTAATCTGGTTCTGGCACGGCACGCTGAGGCTTTGGTTAATTCCTCTTCCTGGTGGGAAATGAGAGTTAAATTTGCCCGTCCAGACACCTCCAGCTAGTCTCTCATTGGTTCTCGCTATTCCTGTTCATCTTCCGCAGAAATTGCAAACTGGGCCAAACAGGAGGTTAAAGGGACTGACTCTCCAAGTCGGGAGAGTGTTAGTAAAGCGTCTGGAATGTTGCACCCGAATACCAGGGTACGAAAACTGAGACATATTTGAACACGTCTCCCGATCACATGGTTGATCATACTCTGGGTTCCACATGCATGTTTTAGCTGAAGGAAGAATACCTTAAACCTGGGTAGTAGAAACCCGTGGAATGTGTGCCATGCAATATGACTTCAATGGGTCTTCATTTGCTCACCGAACCTCTCCAATCCTATCACTGCTGCGTTTATGCCCCTGTACACATGCTTGATTCTCTTTCGGAGACATAGCAATCCATAGGTTTTAAGATACTTACTAGTCAGGTACATTCTTAGGCGTTAAATATGCGGTGTTGAGTCCATTTCGTTGAGCAAGGAGTAGCTCTTGTCTATTCCATATTTGGCTTAAGGAACTTTATCTGTGCTCATTTCAATCTCTGGTTTTATGCAGCACCCCAACTCACCTTTACCCTTAAGCAAGCATAAGTTGGTTTTCTAAATTTGAGACCCTGTTCTGTTCTGTAATTCAGTTCCTGTGTAGCCAAGTTTACATTCCGTGTATTACTGATATCTTATGATGTTTCTTTTTCTGTGTGACTTATTTCAGTTAGAATCATCATACCTGAATCCACTCATTGTGCTGCTAAGGGCCTGATGACACAGATTTCATTGCTGAGTGATATTGCTTTGTAAGTAAATACCACAACTTCTTTATCCATTTTTCACTTTCTGCGATGTTGAACTTGTACTGTAAACGAGGTCCTTGTAAACAGAGCCGTTCCAAACTTTGGGGTGGCTGTGTCTTTTTGATTTTAATTTCCCTAATATATAGGACCATAAGTGGCAGTGCCCTAGGTTCTGTTGCTTTGTTTTTTAGATGTTTCAGGAAACACCATACACTTCTCCCGAGTGGTTGTTGGCAATTTACATCCCGCCCATCAGCATAACTAGGCTCCCAGTTCTCCATGGCCTGTCCTGCCTTTCTGGATTTTACACTTTTTTCAGATGGCCCTTTTGACCGGGGGGAAGTGAGACTTCATTGTAGTGCAGATTTCCTTTGCAAGCTTGCTTGGTTGGCCAAAAAGGGCGTATGCGTTTTTTCCTGAATATATTCAGGAAAAAACGCATACGCCCTTTTTGGCCAAGTGCATCATTGTGGACGTTCTGCCTCTTTTCCTATGCTTTCAATGCAATTCCAGTCTACCTCCTGAAATCGGTTTCCTGCAATTCTGCCCCGCTTTCAAGTCCTCTTGGCAGCCTTACTTCAGTCTATTTTTGGACGATAGCTGTCATTTATAACTCTGCAGGTTTGTGAATTACAGTGCCCCTGAGCTTCTTTCTTCAACTCGCTTTCTTGTGACCTGGCCGCAACACCGCAGGATGGCTTCAGGCCCTAATCTGGTTCCGGCACGGCACGCTGAGCCTTTGGTTAATTCCTCTTCCTGGTGGGAAATGAGAGTTAAATTTGCCCGTCCAGACACCTCCAGATAGCCTCTCATTCGTTCTCGCTATTCCTGTTCATCTTCCGCAGAAATTGCAAACTGGGCCAAACAGGAGGTTAAAGGGACTGACTCTCCAAGATGGGAGAGTGTTAGTAAAGCGTCTGGAATGTTGCACCCGAGTACCAGGGGAGGGAAACTGAGACATATTTGAACACGTCTCCCGTTCCCATGGTTGATCATACTCTGGGTTCCACATGCATGTTTTAGCTGAAGGAAGAATACCTTAAACCTGGGTAGTTGAAACCCGTGGAATGGGTACCATGCAATATGACTTCAAAGGGTCTTCATTTGCTCACCGAACCTCTCCAATCCTATCACTGCTGCGTTTATGCCCCTGTACACATGCTTGATTCTCTTTCGGAGACATAGCAATCCATAGGTTTTAAGATACTTACTAGTCAGGTACATTCTTAGGCGTTTAATATGCGGTGTTGAGTCCATTTCGTTGAGCAAGGAGTAGCTCTTGTCTATTCCATATTTGGCTTAAGGAACGTTATCTGTGCTCATTTCAATCTCTGGTTTTATGCAGCACCCCAACTCACCTTTACCCTTAAGCAAGCATAAGTTGGTTTTCTAAATTTGAGACCCTGTTCTGTTTTGTAATTCAGTTCCTGTGTAGCCAAGTTTCCATTCCGTGTATTACTGATATCTTATGATGTTTCTTTTTCTGTGTGACTTATTTCAGTTAGAATCATCATACCTGAATCCACTCATTGTGCTGCTAAGGGCCTGATGACACAGATTTCATTGCTGAGTGATATTGCTTTGTAAGTAAATACCACAACTTCTTTCTCCATTTTTCACTTTCTGCGATGTTGAACTTGTACTGTAAACGAGGTTCTTGTAACCAGAGCCGTTCCAAACTTTGGGGTGGCTGTGTCTTTTTGATTTTAATTTCCCTAAGCTATAGGACCATAAGCGGAAGTGCCCTAGGTTCTGTTGCTTTGTTTTTCAGATGTTTCAGGAAACACCATACACTTCTCCCGAGTGTCTGTTGGCAATTTACATCCCGCCCATCAGCATAACAAGGCTCCCAGTTCTCCATGGCCTGTTGCCTTTCTGGATTTTACACTTTTTTCAGATGGCCCTTTTAACCCGGGGGAAGTGAGACTTCATTGTAGTGCAGATTTCCTTTGCAAGCTTGCTTGGTTGGCCAAAAAGGGCGTATGCGTTTTTTCCTGAATATATTCAGGAAAAAACGCATACGCACTTTTTGGCCAAGTGCATCATTGTGGACGTTCTGCCTCTTTTCCTATGCTTTCAATGCAATTCCAGTCTACCTCCTGAAATCGGTTTCCTGCAATTCTGCCCCAATTTCAAGTCCTCTTGGCAGCCTTACTTCAGTCTATTTTTGGACGATAGCTCTCATTTATAACTCTGCAGGTTTGTGAATTACAGTGCCCCTGAGCTCCTTTCTTCAACTCACTTTCTTGTGACCTGGCCGCAACACCGCAGGATGGCTTCAGGCCCTAATCTGGTTCCGGCCCGGCATGCTGAGCCTTTGGTTAATTCCTCTTCCTGGTGGGAAATGAGAGTTAAATTTGCCCGTCCAGACACCTCCAGCTAGCCTCTCATTGGTTCTCGCTATTCCTGTTCATCTTCCGCAGAAATTGCAAACTGGGCCCAACAGGAGGTTAAAGGGACTTACTCTGCAAGTCGGGAGAGTGTTAGTAAAGCGTCTGGAATGTTGCACCCGAGTACCAGGGTACGACAACTGAGACATATTTGAACACGTCTCCCGATCACATGGTGATCATACTCTGGGTTCCACATGCATGTTTTAGCTGAAGGAAGAATACCTTAAACCTGGGTAGTTGAAACCCGTGGAATGGGTACCATGCAATATGACTTCAAAGGGTCTTCATTTGCTCACGAACCTCTCCAATCCTATCACTGCTGCGTTTATGCCCCTGTACACATGCTTGATTCTCTTTCGGAGACATAGCAATCCATAGGTTTTAAGATACTTACTAGTCAGGTACATTCTTAGGCGTTTAATATGCGGTGTTGAGTCCATTTCGTTGAGCAAGGAGTAGCTCTTGTCTATTCCATATTTGGCTTAAGGAACTTTATCTGTGCTCATTTCAATCTCTGGTTTTATGCAGCACCCAAACTCACCTTTCCCCTTAAGCAAGCATAAGTTGGTTTTCTAAATTTGAGACCCTGTTCTGTTCTGTAATTCAGTTCCTGTGTAGCCAAGTTTACATTCCGTGTATTACTGATATCTTATGATGTTTCTTTTTCTGTGTGACTTATTTCAGTTAGAATCATCATACCTGAATCCACTCATTGTGCTGCTAAGGGCCTGATGACATAGAATTCATTGCTGAGTGATATTGCTTTGTAAGTGAATACCACAACTTCTTTATCCATTTTTCACTTTCTGCGATGTTGAACTTGTACTGTAAACGAGGTTCTTGTAAACGGAGGCGTCCCAAACTTTGGGGTGGCTGTGTCTTTTTTATTTTAATCTCCCTAAGCTATAGGACCATAAGTGGAAGTGCCCTAGGCTCTGTTGCTTTGTTTTTTAGATGTTTCAGGAAACAGCATACACTTCTCCCAAGTGTCTGTTGGCAATTTACATCCCGCCCATCAGCATAACAAGGCTCCCAGTTCTCAATGGCCTGTCCTGCCTTTCTGGATTTTACACTTTTTTCAGATGGCCCTTTTGACCGGGGGGAAGTGAGACTTCATTGTAGTGCAGATTTCCTTTGCAAGCTTGCTTGGTTGGCCAAAAAGTGCGTATGCGTTTTTTCCTGAATATATTCAGGAAAAAACGCATACGCCCTTTTTGGCCAAGTGCATCATTGTGGACGTTCTGCCTCTTTTCCTATGCTTTCAATGCAATTCCAGTCTACCTCCTGAAATCGGTTTCCTGCAATTCTGCCCCGCTTTCAAGTCCTCTTGGCAGCCTTACTTCAGTCTATTTTTGGACGATAGCTGTCATTTATAACTCTGCAGGTTTGTGAATTACAGTGCCCCTGAGCTCCTTTCTTCAACTCGCTTTCTTGTGAGCTGGCCGCAACACCGCAGGATGGCTTCAGGCCCTAATCTGGTTCCGGCCCGGCACGCTGAGCCTTTGGTTAATTCCTCTTCCTGGTGGGAAATGAGAGTTAAATTTCCCCGTTCAGACACCTCCAGCTAGCCTCTCATTGGTTCTCGCTATTCCTGTTCATCTTCCGCAGAAATTGCAAACTGGGCCAAACAGGAGGTTAAAGGCACTGACTCTCCAAGTCGGGAGAGTGTTAGTAAAGCGTCTGGAAAGTTACACCCGAGTACCATGGGAGGAAAACTGAGACATATTTGAACACGTCTCCCGTTCACATGGTTGATCATACTCTGGGTTCCACATGCATGTTTTAGCTGAAGGAAGAATACCTAAAACCTGGAGAGTTGAGACCCTTGTAATGGGTACCATGCAATATGACTTCAAAGGGTCTTCATTTGCTCACCGAACCTCTCCAATCCTATCACTGCTGCGTTTATGCGCCTGTACACACGCTTGATTCTCTTTTGGAGACATAGCAATCCATAGGTTTTAAGATACTTACTAGTCAGGTACATTCTTAGGCGTTTAATATGGGGTGTTGAGTCCATTTCGTTGAGCAAGGAGTAGCTATTGTCTATTCCATATTTGGCTTAAGGAACTTTATCTGTGCTCATTTCAGTCTCTGGTTTTATGCAGCACCCCAACTCACCTTTACCCTTAAGCAAGCATAAGTTGGTTTTCTAAATTTGAGACCCTGTTCTGTTTTGGAATGCAGATCCTGTGTAGCCAAGTTTACATTCCGTGTATTAGTGATATCTTATGATGTTTCTTTTTCTGTGTGACTTATTTCAGTTAGAATCATCGTACCTGAATCCACTCATTATGCTGCTAAGGGCCTGATGACATAGATTTCATTGCTGAGTGATAATGCATTGTACGTAAGTACCTCAAGTTCTTTATCCATTTTTCACTTTCTGTGATATTGAACTTGTACGGTAAACGAGGTTCTTGTAAACGGAGGTGTCCCAAACTTTGGGGTGGCTGTGTCATTTTGATTTTAATTTCCCTAAGCTATAGGACCATAAGTGGAAGTGCCCTAGGCTCTGTTGCTTTGTTTTTTAGATGTTTCAGGAAACACCATACACTTCTCCCGAGTGGTTGTTGGCAATTTACATCCCGCCCATCAGCATAACAAGGCTCCCAGTTCTCCATGGCCTTTCCTGCCTTTCTGGATTTTACACTTTTTTCAGATGGCCCTTTTAACCGGGGAGAAGTGAGACTTCATTGTAGTGCAGATATCTTTGCAAGCTTGCTTGGTTGGCCAAAAAGGGCGTATGCGTTTTTTCCTGAATATATTCAGGAAAAAACGCATACGCCCTTTTTGGCCAAGTGCATCATTGTGGACGTTCTGCCTCTTTTCCTATGCTTTCAATGCAATTCCAGTCTACCTCCTGAAATCGGTATCCTGCAATTATGCCCCACTTTCAAGTCCTCTTGGAAGCCTTACTTCAGTATATTTTTGGACGATAGCTGTCATTTATAACTCTGCAGGTTTGTGAATTACAGAGACCCTGAGCTCCTTTCTTCAACTCGCTTTCTTTTGAGCTGGCCGCAACACCGCAGGATGGCTTCAGGCCCTAATCTGGTTCTTGCATGGCACGCTGAGCCTTTGGTTATTTCCTCTTCCTGGTGGGAAATGAGAGTTAAATTTGCCCGTCCAGACACCTCCAGCTAGTCTCTCATTGGTTCTCGCTATTCCTGTTCATCTTCCGCAGAAATTGCAAACTGAGCCAAACAGGAGGTTAAAGGGACTGACTCTCCAAGTCGGCAGAGTGTTAGTAAAGCGTCTGGAATGTTGCACCCGAGTACCAGGGTACGAAAACTGAGACATATTTGAACACATCTCCCGATCACATGGTTGATCATACTCTGGTTTCCACATGCATGTTTTAGCTGAAGGAAGAATACCTTAAACCTGGGTAGTTGAAACCCATGGAATAGGTACCATGCAATATGACTTCAAAGGGTCTTCATTTGCTCACTGAACCTCTCCAATCCTATCACTGCTGCGTTTATGCCCCTGTACACATGCTTGATTCTCTTTCGGAGACATAGCAATCCATAGGTTTTAAGATACTTACTAGTCAGGTACATTCTTAGGCGTTTAATATGGGGTGTTGAGTCCATTTCGTTGAGCAAGGAGTAGCTCTTGTCTATTCCATATTTGGCTTAAGGAACTTTATCTGTGCTCATTTCAATCTCTGGTTTTATGCAGCACCCCAACTCACCTTTCCCCTTAAGCAAGCATAAGTTGGTTTTCTAAATTTGAGACCCTGTTCTGTTTTGGAATGCAGTTCCTGTGTAGCCAAGTTTTCATTCCGTGTATTACTGATATCTTATGATGTTTCTTTTTCTGTGTGACTTATTTCAGTTAGAATCATCGTACCTGAATCCACTCATTATGCTGCTACGGGCCTGATGACATAGATTTCATTTCTGAGTGATACTGCATTGTACGTAAGTACCACAAGTTCTTTATCCATTTTTCACTTTCTATGATATTGAACTTGTACGGTAAACGAGGTTCTTGTAAACAGAGGCGTCCCAAACTTTGGGGTGGCTGTGTTTTTGATTTTAATTTCCCTAAGCTATAGGACCATAAGTGGAAGTGCCCTAGGCTCTTTTGCTTTGTTTTTTAGATGTTTCAGGAAACACCTTACACTTCTCCTGAGTGTCTGTTGGCAATTTACATCCCGCCCATCAGCATAACAAGGCTCCCAGTACTCCATGGCCTGTCCTGCCTTTCTGGATTTTACACTTTTTTCAGATGGCCCTTTTAACCGGGGAGAAGTGAGACTTCATTGTAGTGCAGATTTCCTTTGCAAGCTTGCTTGGTTGGCCAAAAAGGGCGTATGCGTTTTTTCCTGAATATATTCAGGAAAAAACGCATACGCCCTTTTTGGCCAAGTGCATCATTGTGGACGTTCTGCCTCTTTTCCTATGCTTTCAATGCAATTCCAGTCTACCTCCTGAAATCGGTTTCCTGCAATTCTGCCCCGCTTTCAAGTCCTCTTGGCAGCCTTACTTCAGTCTATTTTTGGACGATAGCTGTCATTTATAACTCTGCAGGTTTGTGAATTACAGTGCCCCTGAGCTCCTTTCTTCAACTCGCTTTCTTGTGACCTGGCCGCAACACCGCAGGATGGCTTCAGGCCCTAATCTGGTTCCGGTACGACACACTGAGCCTTTGGTTATTTCCTCTTCCTGGTGGGAAATGAGAGTTAAATTTGCCCGTCCAGACACCTCCAGCTAGTCTCTCATTGGTTCTCGCTATTCCTGTTCATCTTCCACAGAAATTGCAAACTGGGCCAAACAGGAGGTTAAAGGCGCTGACTCTCCAAGTGGGGAGAGTGTTAGTAAAGTGTCTGGAATGTTGCACCCGAGTACCAGGGTACAAAAACTGAGACATATTTGAACACGTCTCCCATTCACATGGTTGATCATACTTGGGTTCCACATGCATGTTTCAGCTGAAGGAAGAATACCTTAAACCTGGAGAGTTAAGACCCGTGTAATGGGTACCATGCAATATGACTTCAAAGGGTCTTCATTTGCTCACCGAACCTCTCCAATCCTATCACTGCTGCGTTTATGCCCCTGTACACATGCTTGATTGTCTTTTGGAGACATAGCAATCCATAGGTTTTACGATACTTACTAGTTAGGTACATTCTTAGGCGTTTAATATGCGGTGTTGAGTCCATTTCGTTGAGCAAGGAGTAGCTCTTGTCTATTCCATATTTGACTTAAGGAACTTTATCTGTGCTCATTTCAATCTCTGGTTTTATGCAGCACCCCAACTCACCTTTCCCCTTAAGCAAGCATAAGTTGGTTTTCTAAATTTGAGACCCTGTTCTGTTCTGTAATTCAGTTCCTGTGTAGCCAAGTTTACATTCCGTGTATTACTGATATCTTATGATGTTTCTTTTTCTGTGTGACTTACTTCAGTTAGAATCATCATACCTGAATCCACTCATTGTGCTGCTAAGGGCCTTGTGACACAGATTTCATTGCTGAGTGATATTGCTTTGTAAGTAAATACCACAACTTCTTTATCCATTTTTCAATTTCTGCGATGTTGAACTTGTACTGTAAACGAGGTTCTTGTAAACAGAGCCGTTCCAAACTTTGGGGTGGCTGTGTCTTTTTGATTTTAATTTCCCTAAGCTATAGGACCATAAGTGGAAGTGCCCTAGGTTCTGTTGCTTTGTTTTTTAGATGTTTCAGGAAACACCATACACTTCTCCCGAGTGGTTGTTGGCAATTTACATCCCGCCCATCAGCATAACAAGGCTCCCAGTTCTCCATGGCCTGTCCTGCCTTTCTGGATTTTACACTTTTTTCAGATGGCCCTTTTGACCGGGGAGAAGTGAGACTTCATTGTAGTGCAGATTTCCTTTGCAAGCTTGCTTGGTTGGCCAAAAAGTGCGTATTCGTTTTTTCCTGAATATATTCAGGAAAAAACGCATACGCCCTTTTTGGCCAAGTGCATCATTGTGGACGTTCTGCCTCTTTTCCTATGCTTTCAATGCAATTCCAGTCTACCTCCTGAAATCGGTTTCCTGCAATTCTGCCCCGCTTTCAAGTCCTCTTGGCAGCCTTACTTCAGTCTATTTTTGGACGATAGCTGTCATTTATAACTCTGCAGGTTTGTGAATTACAGTGCCCCTGAGCTCCTTTCTTCAACTCGCTTTCTTGTGACCTGGCCGCAACACCGCAGGATGGCTTCAGGCCCTAATCTGGTTCCGGTCCGGCATGCTGAGCCTTTGGTTAATTCCTCTTCCTGGTGGGAAATGAGAGTTAAATTTGCCCGTTCAGACACCTCCAGCTAGTCTCTCATTGGTTCTTGCTATTCCTGTTCATCTTCCACAGAAATTGCAAACTGGGCCAAACAGGAGGTTAAAGGGACTGACTCTCCAAGTCGGGAGAGTGTTAGTAAAGCGTCTGGAATGTTGCACCCGAGTACCAGGGGAGGAAAACTGAGACATATTTGAACACGTCTCCCGTTCACATGGTTGATCATACTCTGGGTTCCACATGCATGTTTTAGCTGAAGAAAGAATACCTTAAACCTGGAGAGTTGAGACCCGTGTAATGGGTACCATGCAATATGACTTCAAAGGGTCTTCATTTGCTCACCGAACCTCTCCAATCCTATCACTGCTGCGTTTATGCCCCTGTACACACGCTTCATTCTCTTTTGGAGACATAGCAATCCATAGGTTTTAAGATACTTACTAGTCAGGTACATTCTTAGGCGTTTAATATGGGGTGTTGAGTCCATTTCGTTGAGCAAGGAGTAGCTCTTGTCTATTCCATATTTGGCTTAAGGACCTTTATCTGTGCTCATTTCAATCTCTGGTTTTATGCAGCACTCCAACTCACCTTTACCCTTAAGCAAGCATAAGTTGGTTTTCTAAATTTGAGACCCTGTTCTGTTTTGGAATGCAGTTCCTGTGTAGCCAAGTTTACATTCCGTGTATTACTGATATCTTATGATGTTTCTTTTTCTGTGTGACTTATTTCAGTTAGAATCATCGTACCTGAATCCACTCATTATGCTGCTATGGGCCTGATGACATAGATTTCATTGCTGAGTGATATTGCTTTGTAAGTAAATACCACAACTTCTTTATCCATTTTTCAATTTCTGCGATGTTGAACTTGTACTGTAAACGAGGTTCTTGTAAACAGAGGCGTCCCAAACTTTGGGGTGGCTGTGTCTTTTTGATTTTAATTTCCCTAAGCTATAGGACCATAAGTGGCAGTGCCCTAGGCTCTGTTGCTTTGCTTTTTAGATGTTTCAGGAAACACCATACACTTCTCCCGAGTGGTTGTTGGCAATTTACATCCCGCCCATCAGCATAACAAGGCTCCCAGTTCTCCATGGCCTGTCCTGCCTTTCTGGATTTTACACTTTTTTCAGATGGCCCTTTTGACCGGGGAGAAGTGAGACTTCATTGTAGTGCAGATTTCCTTTGCAAGCTTGCTTGGTTGGCCAAAAAGGGCGTATGCGTTTTTTCCTGAATATATTCCTGAATATATTCAGGAAAAAACGCATACGCCCTTTTTGGCCAAGTGCATCATTGTGGACGTTCTGCCTCTTTTCCTATGCTTTCAATGCAATTCCAGTCTACCTCCTGAAATCGGTTTCCTGCAATTCTGCCCCGCTTTCAAGTCCTCTTGGCAGCCTTACTTCAGTCTATTTTTGGACGATAGCTGTCATTTATAACTCTGCAGGTTTGTGAATTACAGTGCCCCTGAGCTCCTTTCTTCAACTCGCTTTCTTGTGACCTGGCCGCAACACCGCAGGATGGCTTCAGGCCCTAATCTGGTTCCGGCACGGCACGCTGAGCCTTTGGTTAATTCCTCTTCCAGGTGGGAAATGAGAGTTAAATTTGCCCGTCCAGACACCTCCAGCTAGCCTCTCATTGGTTCTCGCTATTCCTGTTCATCTTCCGCAGAAATTGCAAACTGGGCCAAACAGGAGGTTAAAGGGACTGACTCTCCAAGTCGGGAGAGTGTTAGTAAAGCGTCTGGAATGTTGCACCCGAGTACCAGGGTACGAAAACTGAGACATATTTGAACACATCTCCCGATCACATGGTTGATCATACTCTGGTTTCCACATGCATGTTTTAGCTGAAGGAAGAATACCTTAAACCTGGGTAGTTGAAACCCATGGAATAGGTACCATGCAATATGACTTCAAAGGGTCTTCATTTGCTCACCGAACCTCTCCAATCCTATCACTGCTGCGTTTATGCCCCTGTACACATGCTTGATTCTCTTTCGGAGACATAGCAATCCATAGGTTTTAAGATACTTACTAGTCAGGTACATTCTTAGGCGTTTAATATGGGGTGTTGAGTCCATTTCGTTGAGCAAGGAGTAGCTCTTGTCTATTCCATATTTGGCTTAAGGAACTTTATCTGTGCTCATTTCAATCTCTGGTTTTATGCAGCACCCCAACTCACCTTTCCCCTTAAGCAAGCATAAGTTGGTTTTCTAAATTTGAGACACTGTTCTGTTTTGGAATGCAGTTCCTGTGTAGCCAAGTTTTCATTCCGTGTATTACTGATATCTTATGATGTTTCTTTTTCTGTGTGACTTATTTCAGTTAGAATCATCGTACCTGAATCTACTCATTATGCTGCTACGGGCCTGATGACATAGATTTCATTTCTGAGTGATACTGCATTGTACGTAAGTACCACAAGTTCTTTATCCATTTTTCACTTTCTATGATATTGAACTTGTACGGTAAACGAGGTTCTTGTAAACAGAGGCGTCCCAAACTTTGGGGTGGCTGTGTTTTTGATTTTAATTTCCCTAAGCTATAGGACCATAAGTGGAAGTGCCCTAGGCTCTGTTGCTTTGTTTTTTAGATGTTTCAGGAAACACCATACACTTCTCCAGAGTGTCTGTTGGCAATTTACATCCCGCCCATCAGCATAACAAGGCTCCCAGTTCTCCATGGCCTGTCCTGCCTTTCTGGATTTTACACTTTTTTCAGATGGCCCTTTTGACCGGGGGGAAGTGAGACTTCATTGTAGTGCAGATTTCCTTTGCCAGCTTGCTTGGTTGGCCAAAAAGGGCGTATGCGTTTTTTCCTGAATATATTCAGGAAAAAACGCATACGCCCTTTTTGGCCAAGTGCATCATTGTGGACGTTCTGCCTCTTTTCCTATGCTTTCAATGCAATTCCAGTCTACCTCCTGAAATCGGTTTCCTGCAATTCTGCCCCGCTTTCAAGTCCTCTTGGCAGCCTTACTTCAGTCTATTTTTGGACGATAGCTGTCATTTATAACTCTGCAGGTTTGTGAATTACAGTGCCCCTGAGCTCCTTTCTTCAACTCGCTTTCTTGTGACCTGGCCGCAACACCGCAGGATGGCTTCAGGCCCTAATCTGGTTCCGGTACGACACACTGAGCCTTTGGTTATTTCCTCTTCCTGGTGGGAAATGAGAGTTAAATTTGCCCGTCCAGACACCTCCAGCTAGTCTCTCATTGGTTCTCGCTATTCCTGTTCATCTTCCACAGAAATTGCAAACTGGGCCAAACAGGAGGTTAAAGGCGCTGACTCTCCAAGTGGGGAGAGTGTTAGTAAAGTGTCTGGAATGTTGCACCCGAGTACCAGGGTACAAAAACTGAGACATATTTGAACACGTCTCCCGTTCACATGGTTGATCATACTTGGGTTCCACATGCATGTTTCAGCTGAAGGAAGAATACCTTAAACCTGGAGAGTTAAGACCCGTGTAATGGGTACCATGCAATATGACTTCAAAGGGTCTTCATTTGCTCACCGAACCTCTCCAATCCTATCACTGCTGCGTTTATGCCCCTGTACACATGCTTGATTGTCTTTTGGAGACATAGCAATCCATAGGTTTTACGATACTTACTAGTTAGGTACATTCTTAGGCGTTTAATATGCGGTGTTGAGTCCATTTCGTTGAGCAAGGAGTAGCTCTTGTCTATTCCATATTTGACTTAAGGAACTTTATCTGTGCTCATTTCAATCTCTGGTTTTATGCAGCACCCCAACTCACCTTTCCCCTTAAGCAAGCATAAGTTGGTTTTCTAAATTTGAGACCCTGTTCTGTTCTGTAATTCAGTTCCTGTGTAGCCAAGTTTACATTCCGTGTATTACTGATATCTTATGATGTTTCTTTTTCTGTGTGACTTACTTCAGTTAGAATCATCATACCTGAATCCACTCATTGTGCTGCTAAGGGCCTTGTGACACAGATTTCATTGCTGAGTGATATTGCTTTGTAAGTAAATACCACAACTTCTTTATCCATTTTTCACTTTCTGCGATGTTGAACTTGTACTGTAAACGAGGTTCTTGTAAACAGAGCCGTTCCAAACTTTGGGGTGGCTGTGTCTTTTTGATTTTAATTTCCCTAAGCTATAGGACCATAAGTGGAAGTGCCCTAGGTTCTGTTGCTTTGTTTTTTAGATGTTTCAGGAAACACCATACACTTCTCCCGAGTGGTTGTTGGCAATTTACATCCCGCCCATCAGCATAACAAGGCTCCCAGTTCTCCATGGCCTGTCCTGCCTTTCTGGATTTTACACTTTTTTCAGATGGCCCTTTTGACCGGGGGGAAGTGAGACTTCATTGTAGTGCAGATTTCCTTTGCAAGCTTGCTTGGTTGGCCAAAAAGGGCGTATGCGTTTTTTCCTGAATATATTCAGGAAAAAACGCATACGCCCTTTTTGGCCAAGTGCATCATTGTGGACGTTCTGCCTCTTTTCCTATGCTTTCAATGCAATTCCAGTCTACCTCCTGAAATCGGTTTCCTGCAATTCTGCCCCGCTTTCAAGTCCTCTTGGCAGCCTTACTTCAGTCTATTTTTGGACGATAGCTGTCATTTATAACTCTGCAGGTTTGTGAATTACAGTGCCCCTGAGCTCCTTTCTTCAACTCGCTTTCTTGTGACCTGGCCGCAACACCGCAGGATGGCTTCAGGCCCTAATCTGGTTCCGGTCCGGCATGCTGAGCCTTTGGTTAATTCCTCTTCCTGGTGGGAAATGAGAGTTAAATTTGCCCGTTCAGACACCTCCAGCTAGTCTCTCATTGGTTCTTGCTATTCCTGTTCATCTTCCACAGAAATTGCAAACTGGGCCAAACAGGAGGTTAAAGGGACTGACTCTCCAAGTCGGGAGAGTGTTAGTAAAGCGTCTGGAATGTTGCACCCGAGTACCAGGGGAGGAAAACTGAGACATATTTGAACACGTCTCCCGTTCACATGGTTGATCATACTCTGGGTTCCACATGCATGTTTTAGCTGAAGAAAGAATACCTTAAACCTGGAGAGTTGAGACCCGTGTAATGGGTACCATGCAATATGACTTCAAAGGGTCTTCATTTGCTCACCGAACCTCTCCAATCCTATCACTGCTGCGTTTATGCCCCTGTACACACGCTTCATTCTCTTTTGGAGACATAGCAATCCATAGGTTTTAAGATACTTACTAGTCAGGTACATTCTTAGGCGTTTAATATGGGGTGTTGAGTCCATTTCGTTGAGCAAGGAGTAGCTCTTGTCTATTCCATATTTGGCTTAAGGACCTTTATCTGTGCTCATTTCAATCTCTGGTTTTATGCAGCACTCCAACTCACCTTTACCCTTAAGCAAGCATAAGTTGGTTTTCTAAATTTGAGACCCTGTTCTGTTTTGGAATGCAGTTCCTGTGTAGCCAAGTTTACATTCCGTGTATTACTGATATCTTATGATGTTTCTTTTTCTGTGTGACTTATTTCAGTTAGAATCATCGTACCTGAATCCGCTCATTATGCTGCTATGGGCCTGATGACATAGATTTCATTGCTGAGTGATATTGCTTTGTAAGTAAATACCACAACTTCTTTATCCATTTTTCAATTTCTGCGATGTTGAACTTGTACTGTAAACGAGGTTCTTGTAAACAGAGGCGTCCCAAACTTTGGGGTGGCTGTGTCTTTTTGATTTTAATTTCCCTAAGCTATAGGACCATAAGTGGCAGTGCCCTAGGCTCTGTTGCTTTGTTTTTTAGATGTTTCAGGAAACACCATACACTTCTCCCGAGTGGTTGTTGGCAATTTACATCCCGCCCATCAGCATAACAAGGCTCCCAGTTCTCCATGGCCTGTCCTGCCTTTCTGGATTTTACACTTTTTTCAGATGGCCCTTTTGACCGGGGGGAAGTGAGACTTCATTGTAGTGCAGATTTCCTTTGCAAGCTTGCTTGGTTGGCCAAAAAGGGCGTATGCGTTTTTTCCTGAATATATTCAGGAAAAAACGCATACGCCCTTTTTGGCCAAGTGCATCATTGTGGACGTTCTGCCTCTTTTCCTATGCTTTCAATGCAATTCCAGTCTACCTCCTGAAATCGGTTTCCTGCAATTCTGCCCCGCTTTCAAGTCCTCTTGGCAGCCTTACTTCAGTCTATTTTTGGACGATAGCTGTCATTTATAACTCTGCAGGTTTGTGAATTACAGTGCCCCTGAGCTCCTTTCTTCAACTCGCTTTCTTGTGACCTGGCCGCAACACCACAGGATGGCTTCAGGCCCTAATCTGGTTCCGGCACGGCACGCTGAGCCTTTGGTTAATTCCTCTTCCTGGTGGGAAATGAGAGTTAAATTTGCCCGTCCAGACACCTCCAGCTAGCCTCTCATTGGTTCTCGCTATTCCTGTTCATCTTCCGCAGAAATTGCAAACTGGGCCAAACAGGAGGTTAAAGGGACTGACTCTCCAAGTCGGGAGAGTGTTAGTAAAGCGTCTGGAATGTTGCACCCTAGTACCAGGGGAGGGAAACTGAGACATATTTGAACACGTCTCCCGTTCACATGGTTGATCATATTCTGGGTTCCACATGCATGTTTTAGCTGAAGGAAGAATACGTTAAACCTTGGTAGTTGAAACCCGTGGAATGGGTACCATGCAATATGACTTCAAAGGGTCTTCATTTGCTCACCGAACCTCTCCAATCCTATCACTGCTGCGTTTATGCCCCTGTACACTTGCTTGATTCTCTTTCGGAGACATAGCAATCCATAGGTTTTAAGATACTTACTAGTCAGGTACATTCTTAGGCGTTTAATATGGGGTGTTGAGTCCATTTCGTTGAGCAAGGAGTAGCTCTTGTCTATTCCATATTTGGCTTAAGGAACTTTATCTGTGCTCATTTCAATCTCTGGTTTTATGCAGCACCCCAACTCACCTTTACCCTTAAGCAAGCATAAGTTGGTTTTCTAAATTTGAGACCCTGTTCTGTTCTGTAATTCAGTTCCTGTGTAGCCAAGTTTACATTCCGTGTATTACTGATATCTTATGATGTTTCTTTTTCTGTGTGACTTATTTCAGTTAGAATCATCATACCTGAATCCACTCATTGTGCTGCTAAGGGCCTGATGACACAGATTTCATTGCTGAGTGATATTGCTTTGTAAGTAAATACCACAACTTCTTTCTCCATTTTTCACTTTCTGCGATGTTGAACTTGTACTGTAAACGAGGTTCTTGTAACCAGAGCCGTTCCAAACTTTGGGGTGGCTGTGTCTTTTTGATTTTAATTTCCCTAAGCTATAGGACCATAAGTGGAAGTGCCCTAGGTTCTGTTGCTTTGTTTTTTAGATGTTTCAGGAAACACCATACACTTCTCCCCAGTGGTTGTTGGCAATTTATATCCCGCCCATCAGCATAACAAGGCTCCCAGTACTCCATGGCCTGTCCTGCCTTTCTGGATTTTACACTTTTTTCAGATGGCCCTTTTGACCGGGGGGAAGTGAGACTTCATTGTAGTGCAGATTTCCTTTGCAAGCTTGCTTGGTTGGCCAAAAAGGGCGTATGCGTTTTTTCCTGAATATATTCAGGAAAAAACGCATACGCCCTTTTTGGCCAAGTGCATCATTGTGGACGTTCTGCCTCTTTTCCTATGCTTTCAATGCAATTCCAGTCTACCTCCTGAAATCGGTTTCCTGCAATTCTGCCCCGCTTTCAAGTCCTCTTGGCAGCCTTACTTCAGTCTATTTTTGGACGATAGCTGTCATTTATAACTCTGCAGGTTTGTGAATTACAGTGCCCCTGAGCTCCTTTCTTCAACTCGCTTTCTTGTGACCTGGCCGCAACACCGCAGGATGGCTTCAGGCCCTAATCTGGTTCCGGTCCGGCATGCTGAGCCTTTGGTTAATTCCTCTTCCTGGTGGGAAATGAGAGTTAAATTTGCCCGTTCAGACACCTCCAGCTAGTCTCTCATTGGTTCTTGCTATTCCTGTTCATCTTCCACAGAAATTGCAAACTGGGCCAAACAGGAGGTTAAAGGGACTGACTCTCCAAGTCGGGAGAGTGTTAGTAAAGCGTCTGGAATGTTGCACCCGAGTACCAGGGGAGGAAAACTGAGACATATTTGAACACGTCTCCCGTTCACATGGTTGATCATACTCTGGGTTCCACATGCATGTTTTAGCTGAAGAAAGAATACCTTAAACCTGGAGAGTTGAGACCCGTGTAATGGGTACCATGCAATATGACTTCAAAGGGTCTTCATTTGCTCACCGAACCTCTCCAATCCTATCACTGCTGCGTTTATGCCCCTGTACACACGCTTCATTCTCTTTTGGAGACATAGCAATCCATAGGTTTTAAGATACTTACTAGTCAGGTACATTCTTAGGCGTTTAATATGGGGTGTTGAGTCCATTTCGTTGAGCAAGGAGTAGCTCTTGTCTATTCCATATTTGGCTTAAGGACCTTTATCTGTGCTCATTTCAATCTCTGGTTTTATGCAGCACTCCAACTCACCTTTACCCTTAAGCAAGCATAAGTTGGTTTTCTAAATTTGAGACCCTGTTCTGTTTTGGAATGCAGTTCCTGTGTAGCCAAGTTTACATTCCGTGTATTACTGATATCTTATGATGTTTCTTTTTCTGTGTGACTTATTTCAGTTAGAATCATCGTACCTGAATCCACTCATTATGCTGCTATGGGCCTGATGACATAGATTTCATTGCTGAGTGATATTGCTTTGTAAGTAAATACCACAACTTCTTTATCCATTTTTCAATTTCTGCGATGTTGAACTTGTACTGTAAACGAGGTTCTTGTAAACAGAGGCGTCCCAAACTTTGGGGTGGCTGTGTCTTTTTGATTTTAATTTCCCTAAGCTATAGGACCATAAGTGGCAGTGCCCTAGGCTCTGTTGCTTTGTTTTTTAGATGTTTCAGGAAACACCATACACTTCTCCCGAGTGGTTGTTGGCAATTTACATCCCGCCCATCAGCATAACAAGGCTCCCAGTTCTCCATGGCCTGTCCTGCCTTTCTGGATTTTACACTTTTTTCAGATGGCCCTTTTGACCGGGGGGAAGTGAGACTTCATTGTAGTGCAGATTTCCTTTGCAAGCTTGCTTGGTTGGCCAAAAAGGGCGTATGCGTTTTTTCCTGAATATATTCAGGAAAAAACGCATACGCCCTTTTTGGCCAAGTGCATCATTGTGGACGTTCTGCCTCTTTTCCTATGCTTTCAATGCAATTCCAGTCTACCTCCTGAAATCGGTTTCCTGCAATTCTGCCCCGCTTTCAAGTCCTCTTGGCAGCCTTACTTCAGTCTATTTTTGGACGATAGCTGTCATTTATAACTCTGCAGGTTTGTGAATTACAGTGCCCCTGAGCTCCTTTCTTCAACTCGCTTTCTTGTGACCTGGCCGCAACACCGCAGGATGGCTTCAGGCCCTAATCTGGTTCCGGCACGGCACGCTGAGCCTTTGGTTAATTCCTCTTCCAGGTGGGAAATGAGAGTTAAATTTGCCCGTCCAGACACCTCCAGCTAGCCTCTCATTGGTTCTCGCTATTCCTGTTCATCTTCCGCAGAAATTGCAAACTGGGCCAAACAGGAGGTTAAAGGGACTGACTCTCCAAGTCGGGAGAGTGTTAGTAAAGCGTCTGGAATGTTGCACCCGAGTACCAGGGTACGAAAACTGAGACATATTTGAACACATCTCCCGATCACATGGTTGATCATACTCTGGTTTCCACATGCATGTTTTAGCTGAAGGAAGAATACCTTAAACCTGGGTAGTTGAAACCCATGGAATAGGTACCATGCAATATGACTTCAAAGGGTCTTCATTTGCTCACCGAACCTCTCCAATCCTATCACTGCTGCGTTTATGCCCCTGTACACATGCTTGATTCTCTTTCGGAGACATAGCAATCCATAGGTTTTAAGATACTTACTAGTCAGGTACATTCTTAGGCGTTTAATATGGGGTGTTGAGTCCATTTCGTTGAGCAAGGAGTAGCTCTTGTCTATTCCATATTTGGCTTAAGGAACTTTATCTGTGCTCATTTCAATCTCTGGTTTTATGCAGCACCCCAACTCACCTTTCCCCTTAAGCAAGCATAAGTTGGTTTTCTAAATTTGAGACCCTGTTCTGTTTTGGAATGCAGTTCCTGTGTAGCCAAGTTTTCATTCCGTGTATTACTGATATCTTATGATGTTTCTTTTTCTGTGTGACTTATTTCAGTTAGAATCATCGTACCTGAATCTACTCATTATGCTGCTACGGGCCTGATGACATAGATTTCATTTCTGAGTGATACTGCATTGTACGTAAGTACCACAAGTTCTTTATCCATTTTTCACTTTCTATGATATTGAACTTGTACGGTAAACGAGGTTCTTGTAAACAGAGGCGTCCCAAACTTTGGGGTGGCTGTGTTTTTGATTTTAATTTCCCTAAGCTATAGGACCATAAGTGGAAGTGCCCTAGGCTCTTTTGCTTTGTTTTTTAGATGTTTCAGGAAACACCTTACACTTCTCCTGAGTGTCTGTTGGCAATTTACATCCCGCCCATCAGCATAACAAGGCTCCCAGTACTCCATGGCCTGTCCTGCCTTTCTGGATTTTACACTTTTTTCAGATGGCCCTTTTAACCGGGGAGAAGTGAGACTTCATTGTAGTGCAGATTTCCTTTGCAAGCTTGCTTGGTTGGCCAAAAAGGGCGTATGCGTTTTTTCCTGAATATATTCAGGAAAAAACGCATACGCCCTTTTTGGCCAAGTGCATCATTGTGGACGTTCTGCCTCTTTTCCTATGCTTTCAATGCAATTCCAGTCTACCTCCTGAAATCGGTTTCCTGCAATTCTGCCCCGCTTTCAAGTCCTCTTGGCAGCCTTACTTCAGTCTATTTTTGGACGATAGCTGTCATTTATAACTCTGCAGGTTTGTGAATTACAGTGCCCCTGAGCTCCTTTCTTCAACTCGCTTTCTTGTGACCTGGCCGCAACACCGCAGGATGGCTTCAGGCCCTAATCTGGTTCCGGTACGACACACTGAGCCTTTGGTTATTTCCTCTTCCTGGTGGGAAATGAGAGTTAAATTTGCCCGTCCAGACACCTCCAGCTAGTCTCTCATTGGTTCTCGCTATTCCTGTTCATCTTCCACAGAAATTGCAAACTGGGCCAAACAGGAGGTTAAAGGCGCTGACTCTCCTAGTGGGGAGAGTGTTAGTAAAGTGTCTGGAATGTTGCACCCGAGTACCAGGGTACAAAAACTGAGACATATTTGAACACGTCTCCCGTTCACATGGTTGATCATACTTGGGTTCCACATGCATGTTTCAGCTGAAGGAAGAATACCTTAAACCTGGAGAGTTAAGACCCGTGTAATGGGTACCATGCAATATGACTTCAAAGGGTCTTCATTTGCTCACCGAACCTCTCCAATCCTATCACTGCTGCGTTTATGCCCCTGTACACATGCTTGATTGTCTTTTGGAGACATAGCAATCCATAGGTTTTACGATACTTACTAGTTAGGTACATTCTTAGGCGTTTAATATGCGGTGTTGAGTCCATTTCGTTGAGCAAGGAGTAGCTCTTGTCTATTCCATATTTGACTTAAGGAACTTTATCTGTGCTCATTTCAATCTCTGGTTTTATGCAGCACCCCAACTCACCTTTCCCCTTAAGCAAGCATAAGTTGGTTTTCTAAATTTGAGACCCTGTTCTGTTCTGTAATTCAGTTCCTGTGTAGCCAAGTTTACATTCCGTGTATTACTGATATCTTATGATGTTTCTTTTTCTGTGTGACTTATTTCAGTTAGAATCATCATACCTGAATCCACTCATTGTGCTGCTAAGGGCCTTGTGACACAGATTTCATTGCTGAGTGATATTGCTTTGTAAGTAAATACCACAACTTCTTTATCCATTTTTCACTTTCTGCGATGTTGAACTTGTACTGTAAACGAGGTTCTTGTAAACAGAGCCGTTCCAAACTTTGGGGTGGCTGTGTCTTTTTGATTTTAATTTCCCTAAGCTATAGGACCATAAGTGGAAGTGCCCTAGGTTCTGTTGCTTTGTTTTTTAGATGTTTCAGGAAACACCATACACTTCTCCCGAGTGGTTGTTGGCAATTTACATCCCGCCCATCAGCATAACAAGGCTCCCAGTTCTCCATGGCCTGTCCTGCCTTTCTGGATTTTACACTTTTTTCAGATGGCCCTTTTGACCGGGGGGAAGTGAGACTTCATTGTAGTGCAGATTTCCTTTGCAAGCTTGCTTGGTTGGCCAAAAAGGGCGTATGCGTTTTTTCCTGAATATATTCAGGAAAAAACGCATACGCCCTTTTTGGCCAAGTGCATCATTGTGGACGTTCTGCCTCTTTTCCTATGCTTTCAATGCAATTCCAGTCTACCTCCTGAAATCGGTTTCCTGCAATTCTGCCCCGCTTTCAAGTCCTCTTGGCAGCCTTACTTCAGTCTATTTTTGGACGATAGCTGTCATTTATAACTCTGCAGGTTTGTGAATTACAGTGCCCCTGAGCTCCTTTCTTCAACTCGCTTTCTTGTGACCTGGCCGCAACACCGCAGGATGGCTTCAGGCCCTAATCTGGTTCCGGTCCGGCATGCTGAGCCTTTGGTTAATTCCTCTTCCTGGTGGGAAATGAGAGTTAAATTTGCCCGTTCAGACACCTCCAGCTAGTCTCTCATTGGTTCTTGCTATTCCTGTTCATCTTCCACAGAAATTGCAAACTGGGCCAAACAGGAGGTTAAAGGGACTGACTCTCCAAGTCGGGAGAGTGTTAGTAAAGCGTCTGGAATGTTGCACCCGAGTACCAGGGGAGGAAAACTGAGACATATTTGAACACGTCTCCCGTTCACATGGTTGATCATACTCTGGGTTCCACATGCATGTTTTAGCTGAAGAAAGAATACCTTAAACCTGGAGAGTTGAGACCCGTGTAATGGGTACCATGCAATATGACTTCAAAGGGTCTTCATTTGCTCACCGAACCTCTCCAATCCTATCACTGCTGCGTTTATGCCCCTGTACACACGCTTCATTCTCTTTTGGAGACATAGCAATCCATAGGTTTTAAGATACTTACTAGTCAGGTACATTCTTAGGCGTTTAATATGGGGTGTTGAGTCCATTTCGTTGAGCAAGGAGTAGCTCTTGTCTATTCCATATTTGGCTTAAGGACCTTTATCTGTGCTCATTTCAATCTCTGGTTTTATGCAGCACTCCAACTCACCTTTACCCTTAAGCAAGCATAAGTTGGTTTTCTAAATTTGAGACCCTGTTCTGTTTTGGAATGCAGTTCCTGTGTAGCCAAGTTTACATTCCGTGTATTACTGATATCTTATGATGTTTCTTTTTCTGTGTGACTTATTTCAGTTAGAATCATCGTACCTGAATCCGCTCATTATGCTGCTATGGGCCTGATGACATAGATTTCATTGCTGAGTGATATTGCTTTGTAAGTAAATACCACAACTTCTTTATCCATTTTTCAATTTCTGCGATGTTGAACTTGTACTGTAAACGAGGTTCTTGTAAACAGAGGCGTCCCAAACTTTGGGGTGGCTGTGTCTTTTTGATTTTAATTTCCCTAAGCTATAGGACCATAAGTGGCAGTGCCCTAGGCTCTGTTGCTTTGTTTTTTAGATGTTTCAGGAAACACCATACACTTCTCCCGAGTGGTTGTTGGCAATTTACATCCCGCCCATCAGCATAACAAGGCTCCCAGTTCTCCATGGCCTGTCCTGCCTTTCTGGATTTTACACTTTTTTCAGATGGCCCTTTTGACCGGGGGGAAGTGAGACTTCATTGTAGTGCAGATTTCCTTTGCAAGCTTGCTTGGTTGGCCAAAAAGGGCGTATGCGTTTTTTCCTGAATATATTCAGGAAAAAACGCATACGCCCTTTTTGGCCAAGTGCATCATTGTGGACGTTCTGCCTCTTTTCCTATGCTTTCAATGCAATTCCAGTCTACCTCCTGAAATCGGTTTCCTGCAATTCTGCCCCGCTTTCAAGTCCTCTTGGCAGCCTTACTTCAGTCTATTTTTGGACGATAGCTGTCATTTATAACTCTGCAGGTTTGTGAATTACAGTGCCCCTGAGCTCCTTTCTTCAACTCGCTTTCTTGTGACCTGGCCGCAACACCACAGGATGGCTTCAGGCCCTAATCTGGTTCCGGCACGGCACGCTGAGCCTTTGGTTAATTCCTCTTCCTGGTGGGAAATGAGAGTTAAATTTGCCCGTCCAGACACCTCCAGCTAGCCTCTCATTGGTTCTCGCTATTCCTGTTCATCTTCCGCAGAAATTGCAAACTGGGCCAAACAGGAGGTTAAAGGGACTGACTCTCCAAGTCGGGAGAGTGTTAGTAAAGCGTCTGGAATGTTGCACCCTAGTACCAGGGGAGGGAAACTGAGACATATTTGAACACGTCTCCCGTTCACATGGTTGATCATATTCTGGGTTCCACATGCATGTTTTAGCTGAAGGAAGAATACGTTAAACCTTGGTAGTTGAAACCCGTGGAATGGGTACCATGCAATATGACTTCAAAGGGTCTTCATTTGCTCACCGAACCTCTCCAATCCTATCACTGCTGCGTTTATGCCCCTGTACACTTGCTTGATTCTCTTTCGGAGACATAGCAATCCATAGGTTTTAAGATACTTACTAGTCAGGTACATTCTTAGGCGTTTAATATGCGGTGTTGAGTCCATTTCGTTGAGCAAGGAGTAGCTCTTGTCTATTCCATATTTGGCTTAAGGAACTTTATCTGTGCTCATTTCAATCTCTGGTTTTATGCAGCACCCCAACTCACCTTTACCCTTAAGCAAGCATAAGTTGGTTTTCTAAATTTGAGACCCTGTTCTGTTCTGTAATTCAGTTCCTGTGTAGCCAAGTTTACATTCCGTGTATTACTGATATCTTATGATGTTTCTTTTTCTGTGTGACTTATTTCAGTTCGAATCATCATACCTGAATCCACTCATTGTGCTGCTAAGGGCCTGATGACACAGATTTCATTGCTGAGTGATATTGCTTTGTAAGTAAATACCACAACTTCTTTCTCCATTTTTCACTTTCTGCGATGTTGAACTTGTACTGTAAACGAGGTTCTTGTAACCAGAGCCGTTCCAAACTTTGGGGTGGCTGTGTCTTTTTGATTTTAATTTCCCTAAGCTATAGGACCATAAGTGGAAGTGCCCTAGGTTCTGTTGCTTTGTTTTTTAGATGTTTCAGGAAACACCATACACTTCTCCCCAGTGGTTGTTGGCAATTTATATCCCGCCCATCAGCATAACAAGGCTCCCAGTACTCCATGGCCTGTCCTGCCTTTCTGGATTTTACACTTTTTTCAGATGGCCCTTTTGACCGGGGGGAAGTGAGACTTCATTGTAGTGCAGATTTCCTTTGCAAGCTTGCTTGGTTGGCCAAAAAGGGCGTATGCGTTTTTTCCTGAATATATTCAGGAAAAAACGCATACGCCCTTTTTGGCCAAGTGCATCATTGTGGACGTTCTGCCTCTTTTCCTATGCTTTCAATGCAATTCCAGTCTACCTCCTGAAATCGGTTTCCTGCAATTCTGCCCCGCTTTCAAGTCCTCTTGGCAGCCTTACTTCAGTCTATTTTTGGACGATAGCTGTCATTTATAACTCTGCAGGTTTGTGAATTACAGTGCCCCTGAGCTCCTTTCTTCAACTCGCTTTCTTTTGAGCTGGCCGCAACACCGCAGGATGGCTTCAGGCCCTAATCTTGTTCCGGTACGGCACGCTGAGCCTTTGGTTATTTCCTCTTCCTGGTGGGAAATGAGAGTTAAATTTGCCCGTCCGGACACCTCCAGCTAGTCTCTCATTGGTTCTCGCTATTCCTGTTCATCTTCCGCAGAAATTGCAAACTGGGCCAAACAGGAGGTTAAAGGGACTGACTCTCCAAGTCGGGAGAGTGTTAGTAAAGCGTCTGGAATGTTGCACCCGAGGACCAGGGTACGAAAACTGAGACATATTTGAACACGTCTCCCAATCACATGGTTGATCATACTCTAGGTTCCACATGCATGTTTTAGCTGAAGGAAGAATACCTTAAACCTGGGTATTTGAAACCCGTGTAATGGGTACCATGCAATATGACTTCAAAGCGTCTTCATTTGCTCACGAACCTCTCCAATCCTATCACTGTTGCGTTTATGCCCCTGTACACATGCTTGATTCTCTTTCGGAGACATAGCAATCTATAGGTTTTAAGATACTTACTAGTCAGGTACATTCTTAGGCGTTTAATATGCGGTGTTGAGTCCATTTCGTTGAGCAAGGAGTAGCTCTTGTCTATTCCATATTTGGCTTAAGGAACTTTATCTGTGCTCATTTCAATCTCTGGTTTTATGCAGCACCCCAACTCACCTTTCCCCTTAAGCAAGCATAAGTTGGTTTTCTAAATTTGAGACCCTGTTCTGTTTTGGAATGCAGTTCCTGTGTAGCCAAGTTTACATTCCGTGTATTAGTGATACCTTATGATGTTTCTTTTTCTGTGTGACTTATTTCAGTTAGAATCATCATACCTGAATCCACTCATTATGCTGCTACGGGCCTGATGACATAGATTTCATTGCTGAGTGATACTGCATTGTACGTAAGTACCACAGGTTCTTTATCCATTTTTTACTTTCTGTGATATTGAACTTGTACGGTAAACGAGGTTCTTGTAAACAGAGCCGTTCCAAACTTTGGGGTGGCTGTGTCTTTTTGATTTTAATTTCCCTAAGCTATAGGACCATAAGTGGCAGTGCCCTAGGCTCTGTTGCTTTGTTTTTTAGATGTTTCAGGAAACACCATACACTTCTCCCTAGTGTCTGTTGGCAATTTACATCCTGCCCATCAGCATAACAAGGCTCCCAGTTCTCCATGGCCTGTTGCCTTTCTGGATTTTACACTTTTTTCAGATGGCCCTTTTGACCGGGGGGAAGTGAGACTTCATTGTAGTGCAGATTTCCTTTGCAAGCTTGCTTGGTTGGCCAAAAAGGGCGTATGCGTTTTTTCCTGAATATATTCAGGAAAAAACGCATACGCCCTTTTTGGCCAAGTGCATCATTGTGGACGTTCTGCCTCTTTTCCTATGCTTTCAATGCAATTCCAGTCTACCTCCTGAAATCGGTTTCCTGCAATTCTGCCCCGCTTTCAAGTCCTCTTGGCAGCCTTACTTCAGTCTATTTTTGGACGATAGCTGTCATTTATAACTCTGCAGGTTTGTGAATTACAGTGCCCCTGAGCTCCTTTCTTCAACTCGCTTTCTTGTGACCTGGCCGCAACACCGCAGGATGGCTTCAGGCCCTAATCTGGTTCCGGCACGGCACGCTGAGCCTTTGGTTAATTCTGCTTCCTGGTGGGAAATGAGAGTTAAATTTGCCCGTCCAGACACCTCCAGGTAGCCTCTCATTGGTTCTCGCTATTCCTGTTCATCTTCCGCAGAAATTGCAAACTGGGCCAAACAGGAGGTTAAAGGGACTGACTCTCCAAGTGGGGAGAGTGTTAGTAAAGCGTCTGGAATGTTGCACCCGAGTACCAGGGTACGAAAACTGAGACATATTTGAACACGTCTCCCAATCACATGGTTGATCATACTCTAGGTTCCACATGCATGTTTTAGCTGAAGGAACAATACCTTACACCTGGGTAGTTGAAACCCGTGGAATGGGTACCATGCAATATGACTTTAAAGGGTCTTCATTTGCTCACGAACCTCTCCAATCCTATCACTGCTGCATTTATGCCCCTGTACACATGCTTGATTCTCTTTCGGAGACATAGCAATCCATAGGTTTTAAGATACTTACTAGTCAGGTACATTCTTAGGCGTTTAATATGCGGTGTTGAGTCCATTTCGTTGAGCAAGGAGTAGCTCTTGTCTATTCCATATTTGGCTTAAGGAACTTTATCTGTGCTCATTTCAATCTCTGGTTTTATGCAGCACCCCAACTCACCTTTCCCCTTAAGCAAGCATAAGTTGGTTTTCTAAATTTGAGACCCTGTTCTGTTCTGTAATTCAGTTCCTGTGTAGCCAAGTAAACATTCCGTGTATTACTGATATCTTATGATGTTTCTTTTTCTGTGTGACTTATTTCAGTTAGAATCATCATACCTGAATCCACTCATTGTGATGCTAAGGGCCTGATGACACAGATTTCATTGCTGAGTGATATTGCTTTGTAAGTAAATACCACAACTTCTTTATCCATTTTTCACTTTCTGCGATGTTGAATTTGTACTGTAAACGAGTTTCTTGTAAACAGAGCCGTTCCAAACATTGGGGTGGCTGTGTCTTTTTGATTTTAATTTCCCTAAGCTATAGGACCATAAGTGGAAGTGCCCTAGGCTCTGTTGCTTTGTTTTTTAGATGTTTCAGGAAACACCATACACTTCTCCCTAGTGTCTGTTGGCAATTTACATCCCGCCCATCAGCATAACAAGGCTCCCAGTTCTCCATGGCCTGTCCTGCCTTTCTGGATTTTACACCTTTTTCAGATGGCCCTTTTGACCGGGGGGAAGTGAGACTTCATTGTAGTGCAGATTTCCTTTGCAAGCTTGCTTGGTTGGCCAAAAAGGGCGTATGCGTTTTTTCCTGAATATATTCAGGAAAAAACGCATACGCCCTTTTTGGCCAAGTGCATCATTGTGGACGTTCTGCCTCTTTTCCTATGCTTTCAATGCAATTCCAGTCTACCTCCTGAAATCGGTTTCCTGCAATTCTGCCCCGCTTTCAAGTCCTCTTGGCAGCCTTACTTCAGTCTATTTTTGGACGATAGCTGTCATTTATAACTCTGCAGGTTTGTGAATTACAGTGCCCCTGAGCTCCTTTCTTCAACTCGCTTTCTTGTGAGCTGGCCGCAACACCGCAGGATGTCTTCAGGCCCTAATCTGGTTCCGGCACGGCACGCTGAGCCTTTAGTTAATTCCTCTTCCGGGTGGGAAATGAGAGTTAAATTTGCCCATCCAGACACCTCCAGCTAGTCTCTCATTGGTTCTCGCTATTCCTGTTCATCTTCCACAGAAATTGCAAACTGGGCCAAACAGGAGGTTAAAGGGACTGACTCTCCAAGTGGGGAGAGTGTTAGTAAAGCGTCTGGAATGTTGCACCCGAGTACCAGGGTACGAAAACTGAGACATATTTGAAAACGTCTCCCGATCACATGGTTGATCATACTCTGTGTTCCACATGCATGTTTTAGCTGAAGGAAGAATACCTTAAACCTGGGTAGTTGAAACCCGTGGAATGGGTACCATGCAATATGACTTCAAAGGGTCTTCATTTGCTCACGAACCTCTCCAATCCTATCACTGCTGCGTTTATGCCCCTGTACACATGCTTGATTCTCTTTCGGAGACATAGCAATCCATAGGTTTTAAGATACTTACTAGTCAGGTACATTCTTAGGCGTTTAATATGCGGTGTTGAGTCCATTTCGTTGAGCAAGGAGTAGCTCTTGTCTATTCCATATTTGGCTTAAGGAACTTTATCTGTGCTCATTTCAATCTCTGGTTTTATGCAGCACCCCAACTCACCTTTACCCTTAAGCAAGCATAAGTTGGTTTTCTAAATTGGAGACCCTGTTCTGTTCTGTAATTCAGTTCCTGTGTAGCCAAGTTTACATTCCGTGTATTACTGATATCTTATGATGTTTCTTTTTCTGTGTGACTTATTTCAGTTCGAATCATCATACCTGAATCCACTCATTGTGCTGCTAAGGGCCTGATGACACAGATTTCATTGCTGAGTGATATTGCTTTGTAAGTAAATACCACAACTTCTTTATCCATTTTTCACTTTCTGCGATGTTGAACTTGTACTGTAAACGAGGTTCTTGTAAACAGAGCCGTTCCAAACTTTGGGGTGGCTGTGTCTTTTTGATTTTAATTTCCCTAAGCTATAGGACCATAAGTGGAAGTGCCCTAGGCTTTGTTGCTTTGTTTTTTAGATGTTTAAGGAAACACCATACACTTCTCCCGAGTGTCTGTTGGCAATTTACATCCCGCCCATCAGCATAACAAGGCTCCCAGTTCTCCATGGCCTGTCCTGCCTTTCTGGATTTTACACTTTTTTCAGATGGCCCTTTTGACCGGGGGGAAGTGAGACTTCATTGTAGTGCAGATTTCCTTTGCAAGCTTGCTTGGTTGGCCAAAAAGGGCGTATGCGTTTTTTCCTGAATATATTCAGGAAAAAACGCATACGCCCTTTTTGGCCAAGTGCATCATTGTGGACGTTCTGCCTCTTTTCCTATGCTTTCAATGCAATTCCAGTCTACCTCCTGAAATCGGTTTCCTGCAATTCTGCCCCGCTTTCAAGTCCTCTTGGCAGCCTTACTTCAGTCTATTTTTGGACGATAGCTGTCATTTATAACTCTGCAGGTTTGTGAATTACAGTGCCCCTGAGCTCCTTTCTTCAACTCGCTTTCTTGTGAGCTGGCCGCAACACCGCAGGATGTCTTCAGGCCCTAATCTGGTTCCAGCACGGCACGCTGAGCCTTTGGTTAATTCCTCTTCCTGGTGGGAAATGAGAGTTAAATTTGCCCATCCAGACACCTCCAGCTAGTCTCTCATTGGTTCTCGCTATTCCTGTTCATCTTCCACAGAAATTGCAAACTGGGCCAAACAGGAGGTTAAAGGGACTGACTCTCCAAGTGGGGAGAGTGTTAGTAAAGCGTCTGGAATGTTGCACCCGAGTACCAGGGTACGAAAACTGAGACATATTTGAACACGTTTCCCGATCACATGGTTGATCATACTCTGGGTTCCACATGCATGTTTTAGCTGAAGGAAGAATACCTTAAACCTGGGTAGTTGAAACCCGTGGAATGGGTACCATGCAATATGACTTCAAAGGGTCTTCATTTGCTCACGAACCTCTCCAATCCTATCACTGCTGCGTTTATGCCCCTGTACACATGCTTGATTCTCTTTCGGAGACATAGCAATCCATAGGTTTTAAGATACTTACTAGTCAGGTACATTCTTAGGCGTTTAATATGCGGTGTTGAGTCCATTTCGTTGAGCAAGGAGTAGCTCTTGTCTATTCCATATTTGGCTTAAGGAACTTTATCTGTGCTCATTTCAATCTCTGGTTTTATGCAGCACCCCAACTCACCTTTACCCTTAAGCAAGCATAAGTTGGTTTTCTAAATTGGAGACCCTGTTCTGTTCTGTAATTCAGTTCCTGTGTAGCCAAGTTTACATTCCGTGTATTACTGATATCTTATGATGTTTCTTTTTCTGTGTGACTTATTTCAGTTCGAATCATCATACCTGAATCCACTCATTGTGCTGCTAAGGGCCTGATGACACAGATTTCATTGCTGAGTGATATTGCTTTGTAAGTAAATACCACAACTTCTTTATCCATTTTTCACTTTCTGCGATGTTGAACTTGTACTGTAAACGAGGTTCTTGTAAACAGAGCCGTTCCAAACTTTGGGGTGGCTGTGTCTTTTTGATTTTAATTTCCCTAAGCTATAGGACCATAAGTGGAAGTGCCCTAGGCTTTGTTGCTTTGTTTTTTAGATGTTTAAGGAAACACCATACACTTCTCCCGAGTGTCTGTTGGCAATTTACATCCCGCCCATCAGCATAACAAGGCTCCCAGTTCTCCATGGCCTGTCCTGCCTTTCTGGATTTTACACTTTTTTCAGATGGCCCTTTTGACCGGGGGGAAGTGAGACTTCATTGTAGTGCAGATTTCCTTTGCAAGCTTGCTTGGTTGGCCAAAAAGGGCGTATGCGTTTTTTCCTGAATATATTCAGGAAAAAACGCATACGCCCTTTTTGGCCAAGTGCATCATTGTGGACGTTCTGCCTCTTTTCCTATGCTTTCAATGCAATTCCAGTCTACCTCCTGAAATCGGTTTCCTGCAATTCTGCCCCGCTTTCAAGTCCTCTTGGCAGCCTTACTTCAGTCTATTTTTGGACGATAGCTGTCATTTATAACTCTGCAGGTTTGTGAATTACAGTGCCCCTGAGCTCCTTTCTTCAACTCGCTTTCTTGTGAGCTGGCCGCAACACCGCAGGATGTCTTCAGGCCCTAATCTGGTTCCAGCACGGCACGCTGAGCCTTTGGTTAATTCCTCTTCCTGGTGGGAAATGAGAGTTAAATTTGCCCATCCAGACACCTCCAGCTAGTCTCTCATTGGTTCTCGCTATTCCTGTTCATCTTCCACAGAAATTGCAAACTGGGCCAAACAGGAGGTTAAAGGGACTGACTCTCCAAGTGGGGAGAGTGTTAGTAAAGCGTCTGGAATGTTGCACCCGAGTACCAGGGTACGAAAACTGAGACATATTTGAACACGTTTCCCGATCACATGGTTGATCATACTCTGGGTTCCACATGCATGTTTTAGCTGAAGGAAGAATACCTTAAACCTGGGTAGTTGAAACCCGTGGAATGGGTACCATGCAATATGACTTCAAAGGGTCTTCATTTGCTCACGAACCTCTCCAATCCTATCACTGCTGCGTTTATGCCCCTGTACACATGCTTGATTCTCTTTCGGAGACATAGCAATCCATAGGTTTTAAGATACTTACTAGTCAGGTACATTCTTAGGCGTTTAATATGCGGTGTTGAGTCCATTTCGTTGAGCAAGGAGTAGCTCTTGTCTATTCCATATTTGGCTTAAGGAACTTTATCTGTGCTCATTTCAATCTCTGGTTTTATGCAGCACCCCAACTCACCTTTCCCCTTAAGCAAGCATAAGTTGGTTTTCTAAATTTGAGACCCTGTTCTGTTCTGTAATTCAGTTCCTGTGTAGCCAAGTTTCCATTCCGTGTATTACTGATATCTTATGATGTTTCTTTTTCTGTGTGACTTATTTCAGTTAGAATCATCATACCTGAATCCACTCATTGTGCTGCTAAGGGCCTGATGACATAGATTTCATTGCTGAGTGATATTGCTTTGTAAGTAAATACCACAACTTCTTTATCCATTTTTCACTTTCTGCGATGTTGAACTTGTACTGTGAACGATGTTCTTGTAAACAGAGGCGTCCCAAACTTTGGGGTGGCTGTGTCTTTTTGATTTTAATTTCCCTAAGCTATAGGACCATAAGTGGCAGTGCCCTAGGCTCTGTTGCTTTGTTTTTTAGATGTTTCAGGAAACACCATACACTTCTCCCGAGTGTCTGTTGGCAATTTACATCCCGCCCATCAGCATAACAAGGCTCCCAGTTCTCCATGGCCTGTCCTGCCTTTCTGGATTTTACACTTTTTTCAGATGGCCCTTTTGACCGGGGGGAAGTGAGACTTCATTGTAGTGCAGATTTCCTTTGCAAGCTTGCTTGGTTGGCCAAAAAGGGCGTATGCGTTTTTTCCTGAATATATTCAGGAAAAAACGCATACGCCCTTTTTGGCCAAGTGCATCATTGTGGACGTTCTGCCTCTTTTCCTATGCTTTCAATGCAATTCCAGTCTACCTCCTGAAATTGGTTTCCTGCAATTCTGCCCCGCTTTCAAGTCCTCTTGGCAGCCTTCCTTCAGTCTGTTTTTGGACGATAGCTGTCATTTATAACTCTGCAGGTTTGTGAATTACAGTGCCCCTGAGCTCCTTTCTTCAACTCGCTTTCTTTTGAGCTGGCCGCAACACCGCAGGATGGCTTCAGGCCCTAATCTGGTTCCGGCACGGCACGCTGAGCCTTTGGTTAATTCCTCTTCCTGGTGGGAAATGACAGTTAAATTTGCCCGTCCAGACACCTCCAGCTAGCCTCTCATTGGTTCTCGCTATTCCTGTTCATCTTCCGCAGAAATTGCAAATTGGGCCAAACAGGAGGTTAAAGGGACTGACTCTCCAAGTCGGGAGAGTGTTAGTAAAGCGTCTGGAATGTTGCACCCGAGTACCAGGGTACGAAAACTGGGACATATTTGAACACGTCTCCCGATCACATGGTTGATCATACTCTAGGTTCCACATGCATGTTTTAGCTGAAGGAAGAATACCTTAAACCTGGGTAGTTGAAACCCGTGGAATGGGTACCATGCAATATGACTTCAAAGGGTCTTCATTTGCTCACCGAACCTCTCCAATCCTATCACTGCTGCGTTTATGCCCCTGTACACATGCTTGATTCTCTTTCGGAGACATAGCAATCCATAGGTTTTAAGATACTTACTAGTCAGGTACATTCTTAGGCGTTTAATATGCGGTGTTGAGTCCATTTCGTTGAGCAAGGAGTAGCTCTTGTCTATTCCATATTTGGCTTAAGGAACTTTATCTGTGCTCATTTCGATCTCTGGTTTTATACAGCACCCCAACTCACCTTTCCCCTTAAGCAAGCATAAGTTGGTTTTCTAAATTTGAGACCCTGTTCTGTTCTGTAATTCAGTTCCTGTGTAGCCAAGTTTACATTCCGTGTATTACTGATATCTTATGATGTTTCTTTTTCTGTGTGACTTATTTCAGTTAGAATCATCATACCTGAATCCACTCATTGTGCTGCTAAGGGCCTGATGACACAGATTTCATTGCTGAGTGATATTGCTTTGTAAGTAAATACCACAACTTCTTTATCCATTTTTCACTTTCTGCGATGTTGAACTTGTACTGTAAACGAGGTTCTTGTAAACAGAGGCGTCCCAAACTTTGGGGTGGCTGTGTCTTTTTGATTTTAATTTCCCTAAGCTATAGGACCATAAGTGGCAGTGCCCTAGGCTCTGTTGCTTTGTTTTTTAGATGTTTCAGGAAACACCATACACTTCTCCTGAGTGTCTGTTGGTAATTTACATCCCGCCCATCAGCATAACAAGGCCCCCAGTTCTCCATGGCCTGTCCTGCCTTTCTGGATTTTACACTTTTTTCAGATGGCCCTTTTGACCGGGGGGAAGTGAGACTTCATTGTAGTGCAGATTTCCTTTGCAAGCTTGCTTGGTTGGCCAAAAAGGGCGTATGCTTTTTTTCCTGAATATATTCAGGAAAAAAAGCATACGCCCTTTTTGGCCAAGTGCATCATTGTGGACGTTCTGCCTCTTTTCCTATGCTTTCAATGCAATTCCAGTCTACCTCCTGAAATCGGTTTCCTGCAATTCTGCCCCGCTTGCAAGTCCTCTTGGCAGCCTTACTTCAGTCTATTTTTGGACGATAACTGTCATTTATAACTCTGCAGGTTTGTGAATTACAGTGCCCCTGAGCTCCTTTCTTCAACTCGCTTTCTTGTGACCTGGCCGCAACACCGCAGGATGGCTTCAGGCCCTAATCTGGTTCCGGCCCGGCATGCTGAGCCTTTGGTTAATTCCTCTTCCTGGTGGGAAATGAGAGTTAAATTTGCCCGTCCAGACACCTGCAGCTAGCCTCTCATTGCTTCTTGCTATTCCTGTTCATCTTCCGCAGAAATTGCAAACTGGGCCAAACAGGAGGTTAAAGGCGCTGACTCTCCAACTCGGGAGAGTGTTAGTAAAGCGTCTGGAATGTTGCACCCGAGTACCAGGGTACGAAAACTGAGACATATTTGAACACGTCTCCCGATCACATGGTTGATCATACTCTAGGTTCCACATGCATGTTTTAGCTGAAGGAAGAATACCTTAAACCTGGGTAGTTGAAACCCGTGGAATGGGTACCATGCAATATGACTTCAAAGGGTCTTCATTTGCTCACCGAACCTCTCCAATCCTATCACTGCTGCGTTTATGCCCCTGTACACATGCTTGATTCTCTTTCGGAGACATAGCAATCCATAGGTTTTACGATAATTACTAGTCAGGTACATTCTTAGGCGTTTAATATGCGGTGTTGAGTCCATTTCGTTGAGCAAGGAGTAGCTCTTGTCTATTCCATATTTGGCTTAAGGAACTTTATCTGTGCTCATTTCAATCTCTGGTTTTATGCAGCACCCCAACTCACCTTTCCCCTTAAGCAAGCATAAGTTGGTTTTCTAAATTTGAGACCCTGTTCTGTTCTGTAATTCAGTTCCTGTGTAGCCAAGTTTACATTCCGTGTATTACTGATATCTTATGATGTTTCTTTTTCTGTGTGACTTATTTCAGTTAGAATCATCATACCTGAATCCACTCATTGTGCTTCTAAGGGCCTGATGACACAGATTTCATTCCTTGGTGATATTGCTTTGTAAGTAAATACCACAACTTCTTTATCCATTTTTCACTTTCTGCGATGTTGAACTTGTACTGTAAACGAGGTTCTTGTAAAAAGAGCCATTCCAAACTTTTGGGTGGCTGTGTCTTTTTGATTTTAATTTCCCTAAGCTATAGGACCATAAGTGGAAGTGCCCTAGGTTCTGTTGCTTTGTTTTTTAGATGTTTCAGGAAACACCATACACTTCTCCCGAGTGGTTGTTGGCAATTTACATCCCGCCCATCAGCATAACAAGGCTCCCAGTTCTCCATGGCCTGTCCTGCCTTTCTGGATTTTACACTTTTTTCAGATGGCCCTTTTGACCGGGGGGAAGTGAGACTTCATTGTAGTGCAGATTTCCTTTGCAAGCTTGCTTGGTTGGCCAAAAAGGGCGTATGCGTTTTTTCCTGAATATATTCAGGAAAAAACGCATACGCCCTTTTTGGCCAAGTGCATCATTGTGGACGTTCTGCCTCTTTTCCTATGCTTTCAATGCAATTCCAGTCTACCTCCTGAAATCGGTTTCCTGCAATTCTGCCCCGCTTTCAAGTCCTCTTGGCAGCCTTACTTCAGTCTATTTTTGGACGATAGCTGTCATTTATAACTCTGCAGGTTTGTGAATTACAGTGCCCCTGAGCTCCTTTCTTCAACTCGCTTTCTTGTGACCTGGCCGCAGCAAAGCAGGATGGCTTCAGGCCCTAATCTGGTTCCGGCCCGGCATGCTGAGCCTTTGGTTAATTCCTCTTCCTGGTGGGAAATGAGAGTTAAATTTGCACATCCAGACACCTCCAGCTAGCCTCTCAATGGTTCTCGCTATTCCTGTTCATCTTCCGCAGAAATTGCAAACTGGGCCAAACAGGTGGTTAAAGGGACTGACTCTCCAAGTCGGGAGAGTGTTAGTAAAGCGTCTGGAATGTTGCACCCGAGTACCAGTGGAGGAAAACTGAGACATATTTGAACACGTCTCCCGTTCACATGGTTGATCATACTCTGGGTTCCACATGCATGTTTTAGCTGAAGGAAGAATACCTTAAACCTGGAGAGTTGAGACCCGTGGAATGGGTACCGTGCAATATGACTTCAAAGGGTCTTCATTTGCTCAGTGAACCTCTCCAATCCTATCACTGCTGCATTTATGCCCCTGTACACACGCTTGATTCTCTTTTGGAGACATAGCAATCCATAGGTTTTAAGATACTTACTAGTCAGGTACATTCTAAGCAGTTTAATATGGGGTTTTGAGTCCATTTCGTTGAGCAAGGAGTAGTTCTTGTCTATTCCATATTTGGCTTAAGGAACTTTATCTGTGCTCATTTCAATCTCTGGTTTTATGCAGCACCCCAACTCACCTTTCCCCTTAAGCAAGCATAAGTTGGTTTTCTAAATTTGAGACCCTGTTCTGTTTTGGAATGCAGTTCCTGTGTAGCCAAGTTTACATTCCGTGTATTAGTGATATCTTATGATGTTTCTTTTTCTGTGTGACTTATTTCAGTTAGAATCATCGTACCTGAATCCACTCATTATGCTTCTACAGGCCTGATGACATAGATTTCATTGCTGAGTGATACTGCATTGTACGTAAGTACCACAAGTTCTTTATCCATTTTTCACTTTCTGTGATATTGAACTTGTACGGTAAACGAGGTTCTTGTAAATGGAGGCGTCCCAAACTTTGGGGTGGCTGTGTCTTTTTTATTTTAATTTCCCTAAGCTATAGGACCATAAGTGGAAGTGCCCTAGGCTCTGTTGCTTTGTTTTTTAGATGTTTCAGGAAACACCATACACTTCTCCCGAGTGTCTGTTGGCAATTTACATCCCGCCCATCAGCATAACAAGGCTCCCAGTTCTCCATGGCCTGTCCTGCCTTTCTGGATTTTACACTTTTTTCAGATGGCCCTTTTGACCGGGGGGATGTGAGACTTCATTGTAGTGCAGATTTCCTTTGCAAGTTTGCTTGGTTGGCCAAAAAGGGCGTATGCGTTTTTTCCTGAATATATTCAGGAAAAAACGCATACGCCCTTTTTGGCCAAGTGCATCATTGTGGACGTTCTGCCTCTTTTCCTATGCTTTCAATGCAATTCCAGTCTACCTCCTGAAATCGGTTTCCTGCAATTCTGCCCCGCTTTCAAGTCCTCTTGGCAGCCTTACTTCAGTCTATTTTTGGACGATAGCTGTCATTTATAACTCTGCAGGCTTGTGAATTACAGTGCCCCTGAGCTCCTTTCTTCAACTCGCTTTCTTGTGACCTGGCCGCAACACCGCAGGATGGCTTCAGGCCCTAATCTGGTTCCGGCCCTGCATGCTGAGCCTTTGGTTAATTCCTCTTCCAGGTGGGAAATGAGAGTTAAATTTGCCCGTCCAGACACCTCCAGCTAGTCTCTCATTGGTTCTCCCTATTCCTGTTCATCTTCCCCAGAAATTGCAAACTGGGCCAAACAGGAGGTTAAAGGGACTGACTCTCCAAGTCGGGAGAGTGTTAGTAAAGCGTCTGGAATGTTGCACCCGAGTACCAGGGTAGGAAAACTGAGACATATTTGAACACGTTTCCCGTTCACACGGTTGATCATACTCTGGGTTCCACATGCATGTTTTAGCTGAAGGAAGAATACCTTAAACCTGGAGAGTTGAGACCCGTGGAATGGGTACCATGCAATATGACTTCAAAGGGTCTTCATTTGCTCACCGAACCTCACCAATCCTATCACTGCTGCGTTTATGCCCCTGTACACATGCTTGATTCTCTTTCGGAGACATAGCAATCCATAGGTTTTAAGATACTTACTAGTCAGGTACATTCTTAGGCGTTTAATATGCGGTGTTGAGTCCATTTCGTTGAGCAAGGAGTAGCTCTTGTCTATTCCATATTTGGCTTAAGGAACTTTATCTGTGCTAATTTCAATCTCTGGTTTTATGCAGCACCCCAACTCACCTTTCCCCTTAAGCAAGCATAAGTTGGTTTTCTAAATTTGAGACCCTGTTCTGTTCTGTAATTCAGTTCCTGTGTAGCCAAGTTTCCATTCCATGTATTACTGATATCTTATGATGTTTCTTTTTCTGTGTGACTTATTTCAGTTAGAATCATCATACCTGAATCCACTCATTGTGCTGCTAAGGGCCTGATGACATCGATTTCATTGCTGAGTGATATTGCTTTGTAAGTGAATACCACAACTTCTTTATCCATTTTTCACTTTCTGCGATGTTGAACTTGTACTGTAAACGAGGTTCTTGTAAACAGAGCCGTTCCAAACTTTGGGGTGGCTGTGTCTTTTTGATTTTAATTTCCCTAAGCTATAGGACCATAAGTGGCAGTGCCCTAGGCTCTGTTGCTTTGTTTTTTAGATGTTTCAGGAAACACCATACACTTCTCCCAAGTGTCTGTTGGAAATTTACATCCCGCCCATCAGCATAACAAGGCTCCCAGTTCTCAATGGCCTGTCCTGCATTTCTGGATTTTACACTTTTTTCAGATGGCCCTTTTGACCAGGGGGAAGTGAGACTTCATTGTAGTGCAGATTTCCTTTGCAAGCTTGCTTGGTTGGCCAAAAAGGGCGTATGTGTTTTTTCCTGAATATATTCAGGAAAAAACGCATACGCCCTTTTTGGCCAAGTGCATCATTGTGGACGTTCTGCCTCTTTTCCTATGCTTTCAATGCAATTCCAGTCTACCTCCTGAAATCGGTTTCCTGCAATTCTGCCCCGCTTTCAAGTCCTCTTGGCAGCCTTACTTCAGTCTATTTTTGGACGATAGCTGTCATTTATAACTCTGCAGGTTTGTGAATTACAGTGTCCCTGAGATCCTTTCTTCAACTCGCTTTCTTGTGACCTGGCCGCAACACCGCAGGATGGCTTCAGGCCCTAATCTGGTTCCGGCCCGGCATGCTGAGCCTTTGGTTAATTCCTCTTCCTGGTGGGAAATGAGAGTTAAATTTGCCCATTCAGACACCTCCAGCTAGCCTCTCATTGGTTCTCGCTATTCCTGTTCAACTTCCGCAGAAATTCCAAACTGGGCCAAACAGGAGGTTAAAGGGACTGACTCTCCAAGTGGGGAGAGTGTTAGTAAAGCGTCTGGAATGTTGCACCCGAGTACCAGGGTAGGAAAACTGAGACATATTTGAACACGTCTCCCGTTCACATGGTTGATCATACGCTGGGTTCCACATGCATGTTTTAGCTGAAGGAAGAATACCTTAGACCTGGAGAGTTGAGACTCGTGTAATGGGTACCATGCAATATGACTACAAAGGGTCTTCATTTGCTCACCGAACCTCTCCAATCCTATCACTGCTGCGTTTATGCCCCTGTACACATGCTTGATTCTCTTTCGGAGACATAGCAATCCATAGGTTTTAAGATACTTACTAGTCAGGTACATTCTTAGGCGTTTAATATGGGGTGTTGAGTCCATTTCGTTGAGCAAGGAGTAGCTCTTGTCTATTCCACATTTGGCTTAAGGAAATTTATCTGTGCTCATTTCAATCTCTGGTTTTATGCAGCACCCCAACTCACCTTTACCCTTAAGCAAGCATAAGTTGGTTTTCTAAATTTGAGACCCTGTTCTGTTCTGTAATTCAGTTCCTGTGTAGCCAAGTTTCCATTCCGTGTATTAGTGATATCTTATGATGTTTCTTTTTCTGTGTGACTTATTTCAGTTAGAATCATCATACCTGAATCCACTCATTGTGCTGCTAAGGGCCTGATGACATAGATTTCATTGCTGAGTGATACTGCATTGTATGTAAGTACCACAAGTTCTTTATCCATTTTTCACTTTCTTTGATATTGCACTTGTACGGTAAACGAGGTTCTTGTAAACGGAGGCGTCCCAAACTTTGGAGTGGCTGTGTCTTTTTGATTTTAATTTCCCTAAGCTATAGGACCATAAGTGGAAGTGCCCTAGGCTCTGTTGCTTTGTTTTTTAGATGTTTCAGGAAACACCATACACTTCTCCTGAGTGTCTGTTGGCAATTTACATCCCGCCCATCAGCATAACAAGGCTCCCAGTTCTCCATGGCCTGTCCTGCCTTTCTGGATTTTACACTTTTTTCAGATGGCCCTTTTGACCGGGGGGAAGTGAGACTTCATTGTAGTGCAGATTTCCTTTGCAAGCTTGCTTGGTTGGCCAAAAAGGGCGTATGTGTTTTTTCCTGAATATATTCAGGAAAAAACGCATACGCCCTTTTTGGCCAAGTGCATCATTGTGGACGTTCTGCCTCTTTTCCTATGCTTTCAATGCAATTCCAGTCTACCTCCTGAAATCGGTTTCCTGCAATTCTGCCTTGCTTTCAATGCCTCTTCATAGCCTTACCTCAATATATTTTTTAAAAATAGTTGGCCTTTATAACTCTGCAGGTTTTTGAATTGCAGTGGCCCTTAGCTCCATTTTTTAGCTCTTATTTTTGTGGTCTTGCCCCATAACCACAGGATTCCTTGAAGCCCTATTTTTCTTCTGGGGCACCTTGCTGTGCCTTTGGTTAATTCTTCTTACTGATGTGATATTAGAGTGACATGTGCCCATTGAAACCGCTACAGCTAGTTTCTCACTGGTTCCCCCTATTCCCATTCATCCTCTGCACTAACTGCAGACTGTGCGATACCAGAACTTAAAGGCATTGACTCCATGTGGGGATGTTGTTAGTAAAGCGGCTGGAATGTCGATCCGGAGCCCCAGGAGAGGAAAAATGAGGTGCGTTTTAGAAACCTTTCCCGATCATATGGTATACCAGTCACTGGGTTTCCCAAGCATGGTTTAGCTGTAGGAAGATTCCCTTCAACCTGGAGTGTTGGGACCCTTGGACTGAGTAGCATGAAGTATTGCATTAAACTTTCGGCAGTTGCTCACCAAAGCTCACCAATCCTGTCAGCCCCAAGTGTCCAGCCTTATGTCTTATCCAGCTGTGGGTTTATATGTGGTCAATCCAGGTTGCATCACAGCCCCTGAGCGAATTTTGTAAGAATTTTTCTCTCTTTCATTGTTTCAGCGTTTTGTTTTTAAAATTTATTTCTATAATGGGGTTTAGCTCCTTTTCACTGCTGTGTTTGTGCCGCTCTGCACACACTTGATTCCCTTATGGAGATATATCAATACATGGGTTTTAAGATTCTTATTCCTCAGATATATTTCTCTGCGGTGTATAGGGTGTGTTGAGGCCTGTTCATTGAGCAAGGTGTAGATCTTGTCTAATACCTATTTGGTTTATTGAACGGTATCTGTGCTAATTTCAAACTCTGGTTTTATGCATCACCCCACCTCTCCTTTCCCCTTAAGCTGACATAAGTGTGTTTTCTAAATGTGAGACACTGTTCTGTTCTGTAATTCATTTCTTGTGCAGCCATATTTACCCTCCCTCTATAAGTGATATCTTATGATATGTTTCTTTTTCTGTTTGACTTATTTCAAGTAGTATTATCGGACCTAAATCCACTCTTTATCCTTCTACTAGCCTTATTACATTGATTTCATGGTGAAGAGATATTCCATTGTACATAAGTACCACATCTTCTTTATCCATTGTTCTCTTTCCTGGGATATTTAAGGTGTACTGAAGTTGAGGTTCTTGTAAACAGAGTAGCCCTAAACTGTGGTGTGCTTGTGTCTTGTTGATTTTTAGACTTCCCTAGATATACTCCCATGATTGGAAGTGTCCTATGCTCTGTAGCTCTGTTTTTTAGATGATTTAGGAACCACCATACACTTCTCCAGAGTGGCTCTCGGCAGTTCACACACTGCCCATCAGCGTATAAAGGCTCCCTGTTCTCCATGGCCTGTCCTGCATTTCTGGTTTTTACAATTTTTTAGGATGGCCCTTTTGACCGGTGGGAAGTGAGACTTCTTTGTTGTGCACATTTGCATTGCTTGCTTGCTTCGTTGCCCATAAAGTGCGTATGCGTTTTTTCCTGGATATAATCAGGAAAAAACGCATACGCCCTTTTGGGCCAACTGCATCATTGTCGAAATTCTGCCGCTTTTCATGTGCGTTAAAGACGAGTCCAATCTATCTCTTGAAATCTGTTTCTTGCAATTCTGTCTTGCATTCAGATCCTCTTCTTTGCCTTACCTCAACATATTTTTGGACGTTAGTTTTCATTTATAACTCTGCAGGTTTGTGAATTGCAGTGACCCTGAGCTCCATTTTTTAAGTTGCTCTTTTGTGAGCTGGCCTCAAACCCGCAGGATTGCTTCAGGCCCTATTTTGGCTCCGGCGAGGCAGGCTGAGCCTTTCTTTAATTCTTATTCTTAATGGGAAATTAGAGTGATATGTGCCCGTCCAAACCCCTACAACTCTTCTCTCATTGGTTCCCCCTCTTCCCGTTCATCCTCCTCACAATTTGCAAAATGTGTGAAACAGAAGTTTAAATGTGCTGATTCTCCAAGTGGGGAGATTCTAAGTAGCGTGGCTGGAATGGTGAACAGGAGCACCAGGAGAGGATAAATGAGGTGCATTTTAGACACATCTCCCGATCACATGGTGTACAGTCCTCTGGGTTTTCCATGCATGTTTTAGCTGTAGGAAGATCCCTTGAACCTGCAGATTTGGGACCCATTGAATGGGTACCAGGTAGTATTACTTTAAAGGGTGTGCATTTCCTCACCCAACCTCACATTTCTCTTAGCGCAAACAGTTTCCAGCCTTATGTCTCATCCTGCTGTGGGTCTAGATGTGTTCAATCCATGTTGCATCACCGTCCCTGAGGAAAAGTTGTAAGAGGTTTTCTCTGTCTCTCTGTCGTTTATTTTTTTCAATTTATTACTATATTGGTTACAGCTGATTTTCAAAGCTCTGTTTCTTGCTGCTGTACATCCACTTGATTCGCGTACAGAGAGACATCAATAAATTCTTTTTCAGATTCTTACCAGTCGTATATATTCTTTTCCGGTGACTTGAGTGTGCTGAGTGCAGTTCTTTTAGCTACCGTGTAGGCCTTGTTGATTATCAGTTTGGTATTTGGAATGGTATCTTTGCTAATTTCAACCTCCTGGATGATGCCTCACCCCTCCCCACCTTTCCCGTTTAGCAGCCTTATGCGTGTTTTCTACATATTTGACTATGTTTTTGTTTTGTAATTTATTTCATGTGTAGCCATTTTGGATTCCACCTTTAAGTGATATCTTATGATATGTGTCTTTTTCTTTTTGAATTCTGTCACTTAGAATGATCATACGTAACTCCTCCGGAGTTGTTACAACTGGCCATATTTCATTGATTTCCAGGCTGAATAATATTCCACTCTACCTAAGTACCACACCTCTATCCATTTTTTCCCTCCAGAGACATTTAAGTTATATCCTAGTCGAGGATCTTTTAAACAGAGAGGGGGTAAACATTGGGGTGCCTGTGTCCTCTCGATTTTTGTTTTTCCCAAGATATACGCCCATGAGTGCAAGTGCCCTATGCTCTGTAGCTCATTTTTTAGATGCTTTAGTAAACACAATACACTTCTCCAGAATGGCCGTTGGCAATATACATTTCCACTATAAGTCTCACAGGGCTCCCTCTTCTCGTTGCCCTGTCCTGCATTTCTGTTGTTTACGCTTTATGAGGATGGCTCTTCTGACTGATGCGAAGTGATATCTTTTGTAGTATTGACTTCCAGTGCCCACCTGTTTGGTTGGCTAAAAAAGTGTATGCCCTTTTCTTGAATATATACAGAAAAGAACGCATACACCCTTTTTGGCCAACTGCAATGTTGGCAATGTTCAGCTCCTTTTCTTGTGCTTAATGGCGAGTCCTTTCTACCTCCTCAAATCCCTTTCCTGCCATTCTCCCTTGCTTACAAGTCCTTTTCTCTGACTTTCCTCAAGACATTTTTCAGTGATGGATATTTTCAACTCTGCAGTTTTGTGAATTTTACTGCCCCTGAGTTCCATTGTTCAACTCGTGTTTATGGGAACTGGCCACAAAGCAGCGGGATTTCCTCAAGCCCTATACTGTTTCCATGGGCAACCCTAGCCTTTGGTCAATTCGTCTTCCTGATTGGAAATTAGAGTGACATGTGCCTGTCTGAACACCTAGGACTTGTCTCTCATTGTTCCTCATCCTTCCGCTTCATCCTCTGGACAAATTCCAAACTGTACGCAACAGGATGTTGACAGTGCTGACATCTCCAAGTGGGGAGACTGTTAGTAAAGACGCTGGAGGGGTGAACCCGAGCACCAGGAGATGAGGAGATGAGATGCCTTTTCCAAACTCTTCCCGATCAGATGGTATACCATCCTCTGGGTGTGACAGACATGTTTTAGCAGTAGGAAGAGTCCCATTCATGTAAGGAGAACACCAGGGCTTTTTCAAAATCAGTGTCTCCCCGAAACCCAAACTGGGGAAGTTTTTAAGCTACGGCTACACATATGTTCATTAAGGGCCTTGGGAAGTAGGCAGAGTCCAAACTTTAGATGATTGAAGTCTTCAGGGTCAGAAGCACTCACCACCAGCTTCCCTTAGGCTACACTTTAACTGTCATTGATAGATGATGTCAATAAAAATATCTATTCTTTTTCAGATTATTTCCCCTTATAGGTTATTGCAAAATGTTGAGTGTAGTTCCCTGTGCTATACAGTAGTTCCTTGTTGATGATCTATTTTATACATAGCAGTGTGTATGTGTTCATTCCAAACTGTTAATTTATCCCTCCTCCCACCTTTCCCCTTTGGTAATAATAAATTATAAGATTTTATACTTCTCAGAAATGGGGGAGCTGAAAGAGAGGTATCATTTTCAATGGAAAAGCATTTAAAACAAGATTGAAGGTTTAACCAAGATTATTAGCTGTACATCCTTGGAAAGAAATCACTTCGTTTCTCTAATATTGACCTGACAAATAAGACAAACCTTTTCACTGAACTTGCTTATAAAAAGTGATGGAAATATCAAATGGAAGTGTTAAAAACATCTTATTTTACCCGAGCCTTATACACTGTTCTATGTTAACTACAGTTTGGCTCACACATCTGTTCATTGAGGTTACAATAGTCTCAATTTCTGTTACTGATCCTCCAGAGTGGACCCCAACAAGTGTCCCCCTGCCCAGTGTCATTGGGGCCAACAGATCGAGACTGAGTTTGGTTCACAAGCAAAGGAAACTTTATATTTTGATCAGAGAATGGAGAGGTGAGAGCATGCACTACCCCGTGGGCTGTGGGCTGGGCTGCTGTGTAGAGATCCTGTCAGAGTCAGTGGGAGGGAGGGAGGCGGCGGAGCTCTCGAGGGCCAGGTTGGCTGTAGCTCAGGCTCTATATCGTGGAGTCTGCACTGGGCCCCAGGAGCTGAGGTGTCGACCCAGCCATTCTGCACTAGGAAATCTGGTCTGAAGTGCCGGGTGTGGAACCTCTGCATGCGGGACCCTAGGAGCACGTGAAATTAGACAAAGCACAAAGGATAAAAAAGGTTAGACTTGACTTTATTGCCCAGATTCTATTTTTATCTCCCAGGGATTTTTAATGGGCTTTGCTGGGGACAAACCCCTCCTCTGCCTTTTGTCCCGTTCCTCATTCTTGGAGTGCTGAGGGTGCAGACCCTTCTTCTGTAACTGCTGAGTGCTGAGTTGGGAGCCCTCATACCCTGGGGCGAGGGTCAGAGCTTCTCCCCAGCAGCCTCCCGGTGACGTTGATTGTCCCCAGGACCCCTGCCTCCCTGCTCGTCCACCTGAGCACCAGCATTGGAAGTGTTATAGATTCTAATGACCTTTAAGGGTCCAGGAAAGAGATGTGCAGAGACGCTGTGGGGGCCGGTTTCACCCCGCCCCACATTTGTTCGGCCACCTTAGGCTGACCGTCTCTGCCAGCCTAGATGCTCTGACCAGTAGTCTGCGCTTTCTTCAATTAGGCCCCTGAATTAACGTACAAACAGCACCAGGTGTCAGAGCCCTGCCCGCTCAACTCCCAGACAGTCCAGGGTCAGTGGTGACCAAGGACCATGATGGCTACTGAGTCAACAGCCTTTTGAAGTAAACAGGAGTCCAGCCGGTCTTATTGGCCACCATCATCACGGTGTCTGTAGGCTTTTCTATGGTGACAGTGTGGTATACTGTTCCCCCGCCAAGATTATTAGCTCCCCTCTGGGTGCAGTAAGTCCTGCAAGCAGTAGTCTACTCTTTTGGGACACACTCTTGTTGTTTTATGAGAGAAACTCCAGGTCAAGTGATGTTCACACGAGTCGTCATGGTGCCCTGTTGCCCCCGGTTATCTCTCTGGATGTTGGAGTTGGAGGGCCTCCTCACTCGAGGTCGGTGTGCCCACGGAGCGAACCCTGCAACTTCAGGGCATGGTTGGTGGTTAGGATCACCACGTGGGGTCCTTTTCCCTTAGGAGGGAGGTGGCCTTTTGGGCTGCTGATTTCCAGGTTTTTAGATACCGCCAGTATCTTGGCCAGATGTGGCAGTGGGCCAAGCCCCTTAGTGACCGTAGTTTATCCTACCTGGATGGCATTCTTGCATTGTTCCATTTCAAGTGGTCCCAGTTTTTGCACTAATTCCCCAATGGCGATTCACCTTTCACCGGGAATGTAAAGGTCAAAGGGTTTAGCTAAATTAGGGAGTTCCAGGGCAAGGGTCTGAATTGACTGCTCTTTCCATTCTTGAAAGGCCACTTCTGGATTCTATTCAAAAGGATCATCATCTTTTCCTTTCAGTGTTTCATATAGAGGCCCAGGTAGTAGACTGTGGTTAGGGATCCAGAAGCAGCAAACCCTGGCCTCCCCAGGAACCCCTAAGCTGTCTTCTAGTTTTAGAAAGGGGTAAGGCTGAAAATGGTTTCTTCCCTTTCCTGGGATGGGCTTCTCTGACCTTCTGTGAGAATGAAGCCCAGGCAGGTCACCGCAGTCTGTGATATTTGAGCTTTTTCTTGGACAACTTCTATCCTTTATTGGCTTGGTAGTTCAGAGGCCTCCTTAGTAGGGCTGGTGATCAGAATGTCGTCTGCATATTGAAGGAGGGTTTCCTTTTCCAGAGGTAGAACTTTTAGGTCTTTAGCTAAGCTTTCCCCAAAGATGGTGTGGGAATTTTTGCACCCTTGGGGCCAGACGGCCCGGAAGTATTGTTTTAGTTGTATGTGGAGTCCTGCCACTCACAAGCCAAAATTTCTTGTGACTCTGGGACTAATGGAATACAAAAGAAGGCATCATTGAAGACTAATACAGAATACCATGTCCTGGTGGTTGGTAGAATGACCAGCAGGGTGTAGGAATTAGGAGCAACTGGAGGTATATCCTCGGTGGCTTCACTGACTGTCCTGACATCCTTTACCAGGTCCCCAGCAGCCCATGGGGCTCTCGTGGTCAGACCAATCCCAGAATATGGAGCTCACCTGGGCAGGTACCCCACCCCCACCCCAGCCCACGGGGCTCTCGTGGTCAGGCCCCTCCCAGGATACAGAGCTACCCTTGCAGGTACCGTGGCAGGGCTGGGCACACAGGAACCGTGCACATAGCCCTCATTGCAGAGCACCCCCAGCTCACCTGTCGCTCAGAGCTGACACAGAGCACCTCAGAGCAGGACTTGAACTAACAAACAGCAGCTGCGACAGGTCTGTGACCCTGGGCATCACTCCGTGAGGCCTCCCTCCACCTGGTCTTCCAGAGACTTCCACTGCACCCGGGGCACCAGGCCTCTGTCTCCAACCACCACCCACCCCTCCTCTGCCTGACTCCTGGGTTCCTCTCATTAGGAGAGGGTTTTCTTGAAGTTGTCTCCCACTCATGGGCCAGATAAAATGATTAGAAAACAAGCCAAAGCTGCAGCCCCTTGTCTATCCTGACTCTCAGGAGCCCACACCTGTTCCTTGGACCTGGCCGGTTCAGCAAGTTCCATTTTCTGCAACTGTGAGCCCCTGAGGGGTGATGATTGGCTGACCTGGGCAGCCTTACCGTGCCGGCCAGCCCTCCCCAGGTGTGCCTGGGTTGAGATCAATATAAATACCACTCCAGGCAGCAAGAGCCCCTGCAGCCGTGCCTGACGTCATTTTCTCTGCCCTGTCAGCAGTCTCGGGGCTGGGCTGGTGGGAGGGAGTGAGAGGCCACGGCTTTGTGGGTGGCCCAGTGTGAGTGGGGCTCTGCTGGACTTTCTGCAGCAGTTGCCAGGCTGCCACCTGCTAAAGAAGAGGATGTGTCACCCATACCTGCTGCTGGAATTTCTCCCTGGGCAGAGGTGAGGAAGGAAAAAAGCAGTGGGGGCAGGGACAGGACGGGTATCTCAGGCAGGGAAATGGAAATCTTCCAGAAGAGCACCCAGGGCCAGGACCATCCTGGCTGGCCTGCAGGCACCAAGTCGGCTGGCATGCTGTCACTCGTGTGGCTCTATGGCCCTTCCTCTAGGCTTTCAAGTCCTTGTATATATTCAGGTGTTTTACCTGGGACGGGTGGGAATAGTTCAGCAGCAACTGGCCTGGGGCTCAGCTCACGTTTACTCACAGATGCCTCGGCACGGTGCCCCAGCTTTGCAATGAGGACGCTTGTTGCGTGGGGGCTGCTGGCTGAATGGGAGACGATTCCCCACCACTGACCAACTTCAGAATTGTTTACAACTGGAGCAAGTGCCCTGATACGGTTTTCCTCTGTGTAACTGGTGGGTTCTGTGTTTTTTTTCTCTTTTTCGTTTTTGGTTCAAGGTAGATTTTATTCCTCTTTTTTGTATTTACAGATATAAGCATGGAAATAATTTATTCATATAAATACATGTATGTGCAGGGAATAATTGTTTTTTCTGTTTTATTTTTTAAATTTTACTTCTTTTTAATTTTGAATTTTATTTTATATTTTTATACAGCAGGTTCTTATTGGTTATCTATTTTATACATATAAATGTATACATGCCAATCTCAGTCTCTCAACTCCTCCCACCACCACCCCCCCAACAGCTTTCCCCCCTTGTTGTCCATACGTTTGTTGTCTACATCTGTTGCTCTATTTATGCCTTGCAAAATGGTTAATCTGTACAGTTTTTCTAGGTTCCACATATATGCATGAATATACAAGATTTGTTTTTCTCTTTCTGACTTACTTCACTCTGTATGACAGTCTCTAGATCCATCGACGTCTCTACAAATGACCCAATTTCATTCCTTTTCATGGCTTAGTAATATTCCATTTTATATATGTACCACAGCTTTATGCATTCGTCTGTCTGTGGGCATTTAGGTTGCTTCCATTACCTCGATATTGTAAATAGTGATGCAATGAACATTGCGGTGAATGATTCTTTTTGATTTATGGTTTTGTCTGGGTATATGTCCAGTACTGGGATTGCTGTATCCTATGGTAATTCTATTGTTAGTTTCTTAAGAAATTCCATATTGTTCTCCATAATGACTGTATCAATTTATATTCCCAACAATAGTGGAAGAGGGTTCCTTTTCTCCACACCCTTTCCAGCATTTTTTGTTTGTAGATTTTCAATGATGCCTATTCTACCAGGTGTGAGGTGATACCTCATTGTTGAATCCATTTCGTTGAGCAAGGGGTAGCTCTTGTCTATTACATATTTGGCTTATGGAACGGTATCTGTGCTAATTGCAAACTCTGCTTTTATGCAGCACCCCAACTCACCTTCCCCCTTAAGCAGGCATAAGTTGGTTTTCTAAACTTGAGACCCTGTTCTGTTTTGTAATTCAGTTCATGTGTAGCCAAGTTCACATTCCGTGTATTAGTGATACCTTATGATGTTTCTTTTTCTGTGTGACTTATTTCACTTAGAATCATCGTACCTCAATCCACTCATTATGCTGGTACGGGCCTGGTGACATAGATTTCATTGCTGAGTGGTATTCTGTTGTACAGAAGTACCGCAACTTCTTTATCCATTATTTGCTCTCTGGGATATTTAACTTGTGCCGTAGAAGAGATTCCTGTAAAAAGAGCCGTCCCAAATTTTGGGGTTGCTGTGTCTTTTTGATATTAATTTCCCTAAGCTATAGGACCATAAGTGGAAGTGCCCTAGGCTCTGTTGCTTTGTTTTTTAGATGTTTCAGGAAACACCATACACTTCTCCCGAGTGTCTGTTGGCAATTTACATCCCGCCCATCAGCATAACAAGGCTCCCAGTTCTCCATGGCCTGTCCTGCCTTTCTGGATTTTACACTTTATTCTGATGGCCCTTTTGACCGGGGGGAAGTGAGACTTCATTGTAGTGCAGATTTCCTTTGCAAGCTTGCTTGGTTGGCCAAAAAGGGCGTATGCGTTTTTTCCTGAATATATTCAGGAAAAAACGCATATGCCCTTTTGGCAAAGTGCATCATTGTGGACGTTCTGCCTCTTTTCCTACGCTTTCAATGCAATTCCAGTCTACCTCCTGAAATCGGTATCCTGCAATTATGCCCCACTTTCAAGTCCTCTTGGAAGCCTTACTTCAGTATATTTTTGGACGATAGCTGTCATTTATAACTCTGCAGGTTTGTGAATTACAGAGACCCTGAGCTCCTTTCTTCAACTCGCTTTCTTTTGAGCTGGCCGCAACCCCGCAGGATGGCTTCAGGCCCTAATCTGGTTCCGGCACGGCACGCTGAGCCTTTGGTTATTTCCTCTTCCTGGTGGGAAATGAGAGTTAAATTTGCCCGTCCAGACACCTCCAGCTAGTCTCTCATTGGTTCTCCCTATTCCTGTTCATCTTCCGCAGAAATTGCAAACTGGGCCAAACAGGAGGTTAAAGGCGCTGACTCTCCAAGTTGGGAGAGTGTTAGTAAAGGGTCTGGAATGTTGCACCCGAGTACCAGGGGAGGAAAACTGAGACATATTTGAACACGTCTCCCGTTCACACGGTTGATCATACTCTGGGTTCCACATGCATGTTTTAGCTGAAGGAAGAATACCTTAAACCTGGAGAGTTGAGACCCGTGGAATGGGTACCATGCAATATGACTTCAAAGGGTCTTCATTTGCTCACCGAACCTCTCCAATCCTATCACTGTTGCGTTTATGCCCCTGTACACACGCTTGATTCTCTTTCGGAGACATAGCAATCCATAGGTTTTAAGATACTTACTAGTCAGGTACATTCTTAGGCGTTTAATATGCGGTGTTGAGTCCATTTCGTTGAGCAAGGAGTAGCTCTTGTCTATTCCATATTTGGCTTAAGGAACTTTATCTGTGCTCATTTCAATCTCTGGTTTTATGCAGCACCCCAACTCACCTTTCCCCTTAAGCAAGCATAAGTTGGTTTTCTAAATTTGAGACCCTGTTCTGTTCTGTAATTCAGTTCCTGTGTAGCCAAGTTTCCATTCCGTGTATTACTGATATCTTATGATGTTTCTTTTTCTGTGTGACTTATTTCAGTTAGAATCATCATACCTGAATCCACTCATTGTGATGCTAAGGGCCTGATGACACAGATTTCATTGCTGAGTGATATTGCTTTGTAAGTAAATACCACAACTTCTTTATCCATTTTTCAATTTCTGCGATGTTGAACTTGTACTGTAAACGAGGTTCTTGTAAACAGAGCCGTTCGAAACTTTGGGGTGGCTGTGTCTTTTTGATTTTAAATTCCCTAAGCTATAGGACCATAAATGGCAGTGCCCTAGGCTCTGTTGCTTTGTTTTTTAGATGTTTCAGGAAACACCATACACTTCTCCCGAGTGTTTGTTGGCAATTTACATCCCGCCCTTCAGCATAACAAGGCTCCCAGTTCTCCATGGCCTGTCCTGCCTTTCTGGATTTTACACTTTTTTCAGATGGCCCTTTTGACCGGGGGGAAGTGAGACTTCATTGTAGTGCAGATTTCCTTTGCAAGCTTGCTTGGTTGGCCAAAAAGGGCGTATGCGTTTTTTCCTGAATATATTCAGGAAAAAACGCATACGCCCTTTTTGGCCAAGTGCATCATTGTGGACGTTCTGCCTCTTTTCCTATGCTTTCAATGCAATTCCAGTCTACCTCCTGAAATCGGTTTCCTGCAATTCTGCCCCGCTTTCAAGTCCTCTTGGCAGCCTTACTTCAATGTATTTTTGGATGATAGCTGTCATTTATAACTCTGCAGGTTTGTGAATTACAGTGCCCCTGAGCTCCTTTCTTCAACTCGCTTTCTTGTGACCTGGCCGCAACACCGCAGGATGGCTTCAGGCCCTAATCTGGTTCCGGCACGGCACGCTGAGCCTTTGGTTAATTCCTCATCCTGGTGGGAAATTAGAGTTAAATTTGTCAATCCAGAAACCTCCCGCTTGTCTCTCATTGGTTCTCCCTATTCCTGTACATCTTCCGCAGAAATTGCAAACTGGGCCAAACAGGAGGTTAAAGGCACTGACTCTCCAAGTGGGGAGAGTGTTAGTAAAGCGTCTGGAATGTTGCACCGAAGTACCAGGGGACGAAAACTGAGACATATTTGAACATGTCTCCCGATCACACGGTTGATCATACTCTGGGTTCCACATGCATGTTTTAACTGAAGAAAGAACACCTTAAACCTGGAGAGTTGAGACCCGTGGAATGGGTACCATGCAATATGACTTCAAAGGGTCTTCATTTGCTCACCGAATCTCTCCAATCCTATCACTGCTGCGTTTATGACCCTTGTACACACGCTTGATTCTCTTTTGGAGACATAGCACTCCATAGGTTTTAAGATACTTACTAGTCTGGTATATTCTTAGGCGTTTAATATGGGGTGTGGAGTCCATTTCGCTGAGCAAGGAGTAGCTCTTGTCTATTCCATATTTGGCTTAAGGAACTTTGTCTGTGCTCATTTCAGTCTCTGGTTTTATGCAGCACCCCAACTCACCTTTCCACTTAAGCAACCATAAGTTGGTTTTCTAAATTTGAGACCCTGTTCTGTTCTGTAATTCAGTTCCTCTGTAGCCAAGTTTAAATTCCATGTATTAGTGATATTTTTTGATGTTTCTTTTTCTGTTAGACTTATTTCAGTTAGAATCACCATACCCGAATCCACTCATTATGCTGCTACGGGCCTGGTGACATAGATTTCATTGCTGAGTGATATTGCTTTGTACATGAGTACCACAACTTCTTTATCCATTTTTCACTTTCTGTGATATTGAACTTGTACGGTAAACGAGGTTCTTGTAAACAGAGCCGTTCCAAACTTTGGGGTGGCTGTGTCTTTTTGATTTTAATTTCCCTAAGCTATAGGACCATAAGTGGAAGTGCCCTAGGTTCTGTTGCTTTGTTTTTTAGATGTTTCAGGAAACACCATACACTTCTCCCGAGTGGTTGTTGGCAATTTACATCCCGCCCTTCAGCATAACAAGGCTCCCAGTTCTCCATGGCCTGTCCTGCCTTTCTGGATTTTACACTTTTTTCAGATGGCCCTTTTGACCGGGGGGAAGTGAGACTTCATTGTAGTGCAGATTTCCTTTGCAAGCTTGCTTGGTTGGCCAAAAAGGGCGTATGCGTTTTTTCCTGAATATATTCAGGAAAAAACGCATACGCCCTTTTTGGCCAAGTGCATCATTGTGGACGTTCTGCCTCTTTTCCTATGCTTTCAATGCAATTCCAGTCTACCTCCTGAAATCGGTTTCCTGCAATTCTGCCCCGCTTTCAAGTCCTCTTGGCAGCCTTACTTCAGTCTATTTTTGGATGATAGCTGTCATTTATAACTCTGCAGGTTTGTGAATTACAGTGCCCCTGAGCTCCTTTCTTCAACTCGCTTTCTTTTGAGCTGGCCGCAACACCGCAGGATGGCTTCAGGCCCTAATCTGGTTCTGGTACGGCACGCTGAGCCTTTGGTTATTTCCTCTTCCTGGTGGGAAATGACAGTTAAATTTGCCCGTCCAGACACCTCCAGCTAGCCTCTCATTGGTTCTCGCTATTCCTGTTCATCTTCCGCAGAAATTGTAAACTGGGCCAAACAGGAGGTTAAAGGGACTGACTTTCCAAGTGGGGAGAGTGTTAGTAAAGGGTATGGAATGTTGCACCCACGTACCAGGGTACGAAAACTGAGACATATTTGAACACGTCTCCCGATCACATGGTTGATCATACTCTAGGTTCCACATGCATGTTTTAGCTGAAGGAAGAATACCTTAAACCTGGGTAGTTGAAACCTGTGGAATGAGTACCATGCAATATGACTTCAAAGGGTCTTCATTCGCTCACGAACCTCTCCAATCCTATCACTGCTGTGTTTATGCCCCTGTACACATGCTTGATTCTCTTTCGGCGACATAGCAATCCATAGGTTTTAAGATACTTACTAGTCAGGTACATTCTTAGGCGTTTAATATGGGGTGTTGAGTCCATTTCGTTGAGCAAGGAGTAGCTCTTGTCTATTCCATATTTGGCTTAAGGAACTTTATCTGTGCTCATTTCAATCTCTGGTTTTATGCAGCACCCCAACTCACCTTTCCCCTTAAGCAAGCATAAGTTGGTTTTCTAAATTTGAGACCCTGTTCTGTTCTGTAATTCAGTTCCTGTGTAGCCAAGTTTACATTCCGTGTATTACTGATATCTTATGATGATTCTTTTTCTGTGTGACTTATTTCAGTTAGAATCATCATACCTGAATCCACTCATTGTGCTGCTAAGGGCCTGATGACACAGATTTCATTGCTGAGTGATATTGCTTTGTAAGTAAATACCACAACTTCTTTATCCATTTTTCACTTTCTGCGATGTTGAACTTGTACTGTAAACGAGGTTCTTGTAAACAGAGCCGTTCCAAACTTTGGGGTGGCTGTGTCTTTTTGATTTTAATTTCCCTAAGCTATAGGACCATAAGTGGAAGTGCCCTAGGTTCTGTTGCTTTGTTTTTTAGATGTTTCAGGAAACACCATACACTTTTCCCGAGTGGTTGTTGGCAATTTACATCCCGCCCATCAGCATAAGAAGGCTCCCAGTTCTCCATGGCCTGTCCTGCCTTTTTGGATTTTACACTTTTTTCAGATGGCCCTTTTGACCGGGGGGAAGTGAGACTTCATTGTAGTGCAGATTTCCTTTGCAAGTTTGCTTGGTTGGCCAAAAAGGGCGTATGCGTTTTTTCCTGAATATATTCAGGAAAAAACGCATATGCCCTTTTTGGCCAAGTGCATCATTGTGGACGTTCTGCCTCTTTTCCTATGCTTTCAATGCAATTCCAGTCTACCTCCTGAAATCGGTTTCCTGCAATTCTGCTCCGCTTTCAAGTCCTCTTGGCAGCCTTACTTCAGTCTATTTTTGGACGATAGCTGTCATTTATAACTCTGCAGGTTTGTGTTACAGAGACCCTGAGCTCCTTTCTTCAACTCGCTTTCTTTTGAGCTGGCCGCAACACCGCAGGATGGCTTCAGGCCCTAATCTGGTTCCGGCACGGCACGCTGAGCCTTTGGTTAATTCCTCTTCCTGGTGGGAAATGAGAGTTAAATTTGCCCGTCCAGACACCTCCAGCTAGCCTCTCATTGGTTCTCGCTATTCCTGTTCATCTTCCGCAGAAATTGCAAACTGGGCCAAACAGGAGGTTAAAGGCGCTGACTCTCCAAGTGGGGAGAGTGTTAGTAAAGCGTCTGGAATGTTGCACCTGAGTACCAGGGTACGAAAACTGAGACATATTTGAACACATCTCCCGATCACATGGTTGATCATACTCTAGGTTCCACATGCATGTTTTAGCTGAAGGAAGAATACCTAAAACATAGGTAGTTGAAACCCGTGTAATGGGTACCATGCAATATGACTTCAAAGGGCCTTCATTTGCTCACCGAACCTCTCCAATCCTATCACTGCTGCGTTTATTCCCCTGTACACATGCTTGATTTCCTTCGGAGACATAGCAATCCATAGGTTTTAAGATACTTACTAGTCAGGTACATTCTTAGGTGTTTAATATGCGGTGTTGAGTCCATTTCGTTGAGCAAGGAGTAGCTCTTGTCTATTCCATATTTGGCTTAAGGAACTTTATCTGTGCTCATTTCAATCTCTGGTTTTATGCAGCACCCCAACTCACCTTTCCCCTTAAGCAAGCATAAGTTGGTTTTCTAAATTTGAGACCCTGTTCTGTTCTGTAATTCAGTTCCTGTGTAGCCAAGTTTCCATTCCGTGTATTACTGATATCTTATGATGTTTCTTTTTCTGTGTGACTTATTTCAGTTAGAATCATCGTACCTGAATCCACTCATTATGCTGCTACGGGCCTGATGACATAGATTTCATTGCTGAGTGATACTGCATTGTACGTAAGTACCACAAGTTCTTTATCCATTTTTTACTTTCTGTGATATTGAACTTGTACGGTAAACGAGGTTCTTGTAAACAGAGACGTCCCAAACTTTGGGGTGGCTGTGTCTTTTTGATTTTAATTTCCCTAAGGTATAGGACCATAAGTGGAAGTGCCCTAGGCTCTGTTGTTTTGTTTTTTAATATTTCAGGAAACACCATACACTTCTCCTGAGTGTCTGTTGGCAATTTACATCCCGCCCATCAGCATAACAAGGCTCCCAGTTCTCAATGCCTGTTGCGTTTCTGGATTTTACACTTTTTTCAGATGTCCCTTTTGACCGGGGGGAAGTGAGACTTCATTGTAGTGCAGATTTCCTTTGCAAGCTTGCTTGGTTGGCCAAAAAGGGCGTATGCGTTTTTTCCTGAATATATTCAGGACAAAACGCATACGCCCTTTTTGGCCAAGTGCATCATTGTGTACGTTCTGCCTCTTTTCCTATGCTTTCAATGCAATTCCAGTCTACCTCCTGAAATCGGTTTCCTGCAATTCTGCCTCGCTTTCAAGTCCTCTTGGCAGCCTTACTTCAGTCTATTTTTGGACGATAGCTCTCATTTATAACTCTGCAGGTTTGTGAATTACAGTGCCCCTGAGCTCCTTTCTTCAACTCGATTTCTTGTGACCTGGCCGCAACACCGCAGGATGGCTTCAGGCCCTAATCTGGTTCCGGCCCGGCATGCTGAGCCTTTGGTTAATTCCTCTTCCTGGTGGGAAATGAGAGTTAAATTTGCCCGTCCAGACACCTCCAGCTAGCCTCTCATTGGTTCTCGCTATTCCTGTTCATCTTCCGCAGAAATTGCAAACTGGGCCAAACAGGAGGTTAAAGGGACTGACTCTCCAAGTCGGGAGATTGTTAGTAAAGCGTCTGGAATGTTGCACCCGAGTACCAGGGTACGAAAACTGAGACATATTTGAACACGTCTCCCGTTCACATGGTTGATCATACTCTGGGTTCCACATGCATGTTTTAGCTGAAGGAAGAATACCTTAAACCTGGAGAGCTGAGACCCGTGTAATGGGTACCATGCAATATGACTTCAAAGGGTCTTCATTTGCTCACCGAACCTCTCCAATCCTATCACTGCTGCGTTTATGCCCCTGTACACACGCTTGATTCTCTTTTGGAGACATAGCAATCCATAGGTTTTAAGATACTTACTAGTCAGGTACATTCTTAGGCGTTTAATATGGTGTTTTGAGTCCATTTTGTTGAGCAAGGAGTAGCTCTTGTCTATTCCATATTTGGCTTAAGGAACTTTATCTGTGCTCATTTCAATCTCTGGTTTTATGCAGCACCCCAACTCACCTTTCCCCTTAAGCAAGCATAAGTTGGTTTTCTAAATTTGAGACCCTGTTCTGTTTTGTAATGCAGTTCCTGTGTAGTCAAGTTTACATTCCGTGTATTAGTGATATCTTATGATGTTTCTTTTTCTGTGTGACTTATTTCAGTTAGAATCATCGTACCTGAATCCACTCATTATGATGCTACGGGCCTGATGACATAGATTTCATTGCTGAGTGATACTGCATTGTACGTAAGTACCACAAGTTCTTTATCCATTTTTCACTTTCTGTGATATTGAACTTGTACGGTAAACGAGGTTCTTGTAAACGGAGGCGTCCCAAACTTTGGGGTGGCTGTGTCTTTTTGATTTTAATTTCCCTAAGCTATAGGACCATAAGTGGAAGTGCCCTAGGCTCTGTTGCTTTGTTTTTTAGATGTTTCAGGAAACACCATACACTTCTCCTGAGTGTCTGTTGGCAATTTACATCCCGCCCATCAGCATAACAAGGCTCCCAGTTCTCCATGGCCTGTCCTGCCTTTCTGGATTTTACACTTTATTCCAATGGCCCTTTTGACCGGGGGGAAGTGAGACTTCATTGTAGTGCAGATTTCCTTTGCAAGTTTGCTTGGTTGGCCAAAAAGGGCGTATGCGTTTTTTCCTGAATATATTCAGGAAAAAACGCATATGCACTTTTTGGCCAAGTGCATCATTGTGGACGTTCTGCCTCTTTTCCTATGCTTTCAATGCAATTCCAGTCTACCTCCTGAAATCGGTTTCCTGCAATTCTGCCCCGCTTTCAAGTCCTCTTGGCAGCCTTACTTCAGTATATTTTTGGACGATAGCTGTCATTTATAACTCTGCAGGTTTGTGAATTACAGTGCCCCTGAGCTCCTTTCTTCAACTCGCTTTCTTGTGACCTGGCCGCAACACCGCAGGATGTCTTAATGCCCCAATCTGGTCCTGGCACGGCACGCTGAGCCTTTGGTTAATTCCTCTTCCTGGTGGGAAATGAGAGTTAAATTTGCCCATCCAGACACCTCCAACTAGTCTCTCATTGGTTCTCGCTATTCCTGTTCATCTTCCACAGAAATTGCAAACTGGGCCAAACAGGAGGTTAAAGGGACTGACTCTCCAAGTCGGGAGAGTGTTAGTAAAGCATCTGGAATGTTGCACCCGAGTACCAGGGGAGGAAAACTGAGACATATTTGAACACGTCTCCCGTTCACATGGTTGATCATACTTGGGTTCAACATGCATGTTTTAGCTGAAGGAAGAATACCTTAAACCTGGGTAGTTGAAACCCGTGGAATGGGTACCATGCAATATGACTTCAAAGGGTCTTCATTTGCTCACCGAACCTCTCCAATCCTATCACTGCTGCGTTTATGCTCCTGTACACATGCTTGATTCTCTTTCGGAGACATAGCAATCCATAGGTTGTAAGATACTTACTAGTCAGGTACATTCTTAGGCGTTTAATATGCGGTGTTGAGTCCATTTCATTGAGCAAGGAGTAGCTCTTGTCTATTCCATATTTAACTTAAGGAACTTTATCTGTGCTCATTTCAATCTCTGGTTTTATGCAGCACCCCAACTCACCTTTACCCTTAAGCAAGCATAAGTTGGTTTTCTAAATTTGAGACCCTGTTCTCTTCTGTAATTCAGTTCCTGTGTAGCCAAGTTTACATTCCGTGTATTACTGATATCTTATGATGTTTCTTTTTCTGTGTGACTTATTTCAGTTAGAATCATCATACCTGAATCCACTCATTGTGCTGCTAAGGGCCTTGTGACACAGATTTCATTGCTGAGTGATATTGCTTTGTAAGTAAATACCACAACTTCTTTATCCATTTTTCACTTTCTGCGATGTTGAACTTGTACTGTAAATGAGGTTCTTGTAAACAGAGCCATTCAGAACTTTGGGGTGGCTGTGTCTTTTTGATTTTAATTTCCCTAAGCTATAGGACCATAAGTGGAAGTGCCCTAGGTTCTGTTGCTTTGTTTTTTAGATGTTTCAGGAAACACCATACACTTCACCCGAGTGGCTGTTGGCAATTTACATCCCGCCCATCAGCATAACAAGGCTCCCAGTTCTCCATGGCCTGTCCTGCCTTTCTGGATTTTACACTTTTTTCAGATGGCCCTTTTGACCGGGGGGAAGTGAGACTTCATTGTAGTGCAGATTTCCTTTGCAAGCTTGCTTGGTTGGCCAAAAAGGGCGTATGCGTTTTTTCCTGAATATATTCAGGAAAAAATGCATACGCCCTTTTTGGCCAAGTGCATCATTGTGGACGTTCTGCCTCTTTTCCTATGCTTTCAATGCAATTCCAGTCTACCTCCTGAAATCGGTTTCCTGCAATTCTGCCCCGCTTTCAAGTCCTCTTGGCAGCCTTACTTCAGTCTATTTTTGGACGATAGCTGTCATTTATAACTCTGCAGGTTTGTGAATTACAGTGCCCCTGAGCTCCTTTCTTCAACTCGCTTTCTTGTGACCTGGCCGCAACACCGCAGGATGGCTTCAGGCCCTAATCTTGTTCCCGCCCGGCACGCTGAGCCTTTGGTTAATTCCTCTTCCTGGTGGGAAATGAGAGTTAAATTTTTCCGTCCAGACACCTCCAGCTAGCCTCTCATTGGTTCTCGCTATTCCTGTTCATTTTCCGCAGAAATTGCAAACTGGGCCAAACAGGAGGTTAAAGGGACTGACTCTCCAAGTCGCAAGAGTGTTAGTAAAGCGTCTGGAATGTTGCACCCGAGTACCAGGGGAGGAAAACTGAGACATATTTGAACACGTCTCCCGTTCACATGGTTGATCATACTCTGGGTTCCACATGCATGTTTTAGCTGAAGGAAGAATACCTTAAACCTGGAGAGTTGAGACCCGTGGAATGGGTACCATGCAATATGACTTCAAAGGGTCTTCATTTGCTCACCGAACCTCTCCAATCCTATCACTACTGCGTTTATGCCCCTGTACACACGCTTGATTCTCTTTTGGAGACATAGCAATCCATAGGTTTTAAGATACTTACTAGTCAGGTACATTCTTAGGCGTTTAATATGGGGTTTTGAGTCCATTTCATTGAGCAAGGAGTAGCTCTTGTCTATTCCATATTTGGCTTAAGGAACTTTATCTGTGCTCATTTCAATCTCTGATTTTATGCAGCAGCGCAACTCACCTTTACCCTTAAGCAAGCATAGGTTGGTTTTCTAAATTTGAGACCCTGTTCTGTTCTGTAATTCAGTTCCTGTGTAGCCAAGTTTCCATTCCGTGTATTACTGATATCTTATGATGTTTCTTTTTCTGTGTGACTTATTTCAGTTAGAATCATCATACCTGAATCCACTCATTGTGCTGCTAAGGGCCTGATGACACAGATTTCATTGCTGAGTGATATTGCTTTGTAAGTAAATACCACAACTTCTTTATCCATTTTTCAATTTCTGCGATGTTGAACTTGTACTGTAAACGAGGTTCTTGTAAACAGAGGCATCCCAAACTTTGGGGTGGCTGTGTCTTTTTTAATTTTAATTTCCCTAAGCTATAGGACCATAAGTGGCAATGCCCTAGGCTCTGTTGCTTTGTTTTTTAGATGTTTCAGGAAACACCATACACTTCTCCTGAGTGTCTGTTGGTAATTTACATCCCGCCCATCAGCATAACAAGGCTCCCAGTTCTCCATGGCCTGTCCTGCCTTTCTGGATTTTACACTTTTTTCAGATGGCCCTTTTGACCGGGGGGAAGTGAGACTTCATTGTAGTGCAGATTTCCTTTGCAAGCTTGCTTGGTTGGCCAAAAAGGGCGTATGCGTTTTTTCCTGAATATATTCAGGAAAAAACGCATACGCCCTTTTTGGCCAAGTGCATCATTGTGGACGTTCTGCCTCTTTTCCTATGCTTTCAATGCAATTCCAGTCTACCTCCTGAAATCGGTTTCCTGCAATTCTGCCCCGCTTTCAAGTCCTCTTGGCAGCCTTACTTCAGTCTATTTTTGGACGATAGCTGTCATTTATAACTCTGCAGATTTGTGAATTACAGTGCCCCTGAGCTCCTTTCTTCAACTCGCTTTCTTTTGAGCTGGCCGCAACACTGCAGGATGGCTTCAGGCCCTAATCTGGTTCTGGCACGGCACACTGAGCCTTTGGTTATTTCCTCTTCCTGGTGGGAAATGAGAGTTAAATTTGCCCGTCCAGACACCTCCAGCTAGTCTCTCATTGGTTCTCGCTATTCCTATTCATCTTCCGCAGAAATTGCAAACTGGGCCAAACAGGAGGTTAAAGACGCTGACTTTCCAAGTGGGGAGAGTGTTAGTAAAGCGTCTGGAATGTTGCACCCGAGGACCAGGGGAGGAAAACTGAGACATATTTGAACACGTCTCCCGTTCACATGGTTGATCATACTTGGGTTCCACATGCATGTTTTAGCTGAAGGAAGAATACCTAAAACCTGGGTAGTTGAAACCCGTGGAATGGGTACCATGCAATATGACTTCAAAGGGTCTTCATTTGCTCACGAACCTCTCCAATCCTATCACTGCTGCGTTTATGCCCCTGTACACATGCTTGATACTCTTTCGGAGACATAGCAATCCATAGGTTTTAAGATACTTACTAGTCAGGTACATTCTTAGGCGTTTAATATGGGGTGTTGAGTCCATTTCGTTGAGCAAGGAGTAGCTCTTGTCTATTCCATATTTGGCTTAAGGAACTTTATCTGTGCTCATTTAAATCTCTGGTTTTATGCAGCACCCCAACTCACCTTTCCCCTTAAGCAAGCATAAGTTAGTTTTCTAAATTTGAGACCCTGTTCTATTCTGTAATTCAGTTCCTGTGTAGCCAAGTTTCCATTCCGTGTATTACTGATATCTTATGATGTTTCTTTTTCTGTGTGACTTATTTCAGTTAGAATCATCATACCTGAATCCACTCATTGTGCTGCTAAGGGCCTGATGACACAGATTTCATTGCTGAGTGATATTGCTTTGTAAGTAAATACCACAACTTCTTTCTCCATTTTTCACTTTCTGCGATGTTGAACTTGTACTGTAAACGAGGTTCTTGTAAACAGAGGCGTCCCAAACTTTGCGGTGGCTGTGTCTTTTTGATTTTAAGTTCCCTAAGCTATAGGACCATAAGCGGAAGTGCCCTAGGCTCTGTTGCTTTGTTTTTAGATGTTTCAGGAAACACCATACACTTCTCCCAAGTGGTTGTTGGCAAGTTACATCCCGCCCATCAGCATAACAAGGCTCCCAGTTCTCCATGGCCTGTCCTGCCTTTCTGGATTTTACACTTTTTTCAGATGGCCCTTTTGACCGGGGGGAAGTGAGACTTCATTGTAGTGCAGATTTCCTTTGCAAGCTTGCTTGGTTGGCCAAAAAGGGCGTATGCGTTTTTTCCTGAATATATTCAGGAAAAAACGCATACGCCCTTTTTGGCCAAGTGCATCATTGTGGACGTTCTGCCTCTTTTCCTATGCTTTCAATGCAATTCCAGTCTACCTCCTGAAATCGGTTTCCTGCAATTCTGCCCCGCTTTCAAGTCCTCTTGGCAGCCTTACTTCAGTCTATTTTTGGACGATAGCTGTCATTTATAACTCTGCAGGTTTGTGAATTACAGTGCCCCTGAGCTCCTTTCTTCAACTCGCTTTCTTGTGAGCTGGCCGCAACACCGCAGGATGGCTTCAGGCCCTAATCTGGTTCCGGCACGGCACGCTGAGCCTTTGGTTAATTCCTCTTCCTGGTGGGAAATGAGAGTTAAATTTGCCCGTTGAGACACCTCCAGCTAGTCTCTCATTGGTTCTCGCTATTCCTGTTCATCTTCCGCAGAAATTGCAAACTGGGCCAAACAGGAGGTTAAAGGGACTGACTCTCCAAGTCGGGAGAGTGTTAGTAAAGCGTCTGGAATGTTGCACCCGAGTACCAGGGTACGAAAACTGAGAAATATTTGAACACGTCTCCCGATCACATGGTTGATCATACTCTAGGTTCCACATGCATGTTTTAGCTTAAGGAAGAATACCTTAAACCTGGGTAGGTGAAACCCGTGGAATGGGTACCATGCAATATGACTTCAAAGGGTCTTCATTTGCTCACCGAACCTCTCCAATCCTATCACTGCTGCGTTTATGCCCCTGTACACATGCTTGATTCTCTTTCGGAGACATAGCAATCCATAGGTTTTAAGATACTTACTAGTCAGGTACATTCTAAGGCGTTTAATATGCGGTGTTGAGTCCATTTCGTTGAGCAAGGAGTAGCTCTTGTCTATTCCATATTTGGCTTAAGGAACTTTATCTGTGCTCATTTCAATCTCTGGTTTTATGCAGCACCCCAACTCACCTTTCCCCTTAAGCAAGCATAAGTTGGTTTTCTAAATTTGAGAACCTGTTCTGTTCTGTAATTCAGTTCCTGTGTAGCCAAGTTTACATTCCGTGTATTAGTGATATCTTATGATGTTTCTTTTTCTGTGTGACTTATTTCAGTTAGAATCATCGTACCTGAAATCACTCATTATGCTGCTATGGGCCTGATGACATAGATTTCATTGCTGAGTGATACTGCATTGTATGTACGTACCACAAGTTCTTTATCCATTTTTCACTTTCTGTGATATTGAACTTGTACGGTAAACGAGGTTCTTGTAAACAGAGGCGTCCCAAACTTTGGGGTGGCTGTGTCTTTTTGATTTTAATTTCCCTAAGCTATAAGACCATAAGTGGAAGTGCCCTAGGCTCTGTTGCTTTGTTTTTTAGATGTTTCAGGAAACACCATACACTTCTCCCGAGTGTCTGTTGGCAATTTACATCCCGCCCATCAGCATAACAAGGCTCCCAGTTCTCCATGGCCTGTCCTGCCTTTCTGGATTTTACACTTTTTTCAGATGGCCCTTTTGACCGGGGGGAAGTGAGACTTCATTGTAGTGCAGATTTCCTTTGCAAGTTTGCTATGTTGGCCAAAAAGGGCGTATGCGTTTTTTCCTGAATATATTCAGGAAAAAACGCATACGCCCTTTTTGGCCAAGTGCATCATTGTGGACGTTCTGCCTCTTTTCCTATGCTTTCAATGCAATTCCAGTCTACCTCCTGAAATCGGTTTCCTGCAATTCTGCCCCGCTTTCAAGTCCTCTTGGCAGCCTTACTTCAGTCTATTTTTGGACGATAGCTGTCATTTATAACTCTGCAGGTTTGTGAATTACTTTGCCCCTGAGCTCCTTTCTTCAACTCGCTTTCTTGTGACCTGGCCGCAACACCGCAGGATGTCTTCAGGCCCTAATCTGGTTCCGGCACGGCACGCTGAGCCTTTGGTTAATTCCTCTTCCTGGTGGGAAATGAGAGTTAAATCTGCCCATCCAGACACCTCCAGCTAGTCTCTCATTGGTTCTCGCTATTCCTGTTCATCTTCCACAGAAATTGCAAACTAGGCCAAACAGGAGGTTAAAGGGACTGACTCTCCAAGTGGGGAGAGTGTTAGTAAAGCGTCTGGAATGTTGCACCCGAGTACCAGGGTACGAAAATTGAGACATATTTGAACACGTCTCCCGATCACATGGTTGATCATACTCTAGGTTCCACATGCATGTTTTAGCTGAAGGAAGAATACCTTAAACCTGGGTAGTTGAAACCCGTGGAATGGGTACCATGCAATATGACTTCAAAGGGTCTTCATTTGCTCACGAACCTCTCCAATCCTATCACTGCTGCGTTTATGCCCCTGTACACATGCTTGATTCTCTTTCGGAGACATAGCAATCCATAGGTTTTAAGATACTTACTAGTCAGGTACATTCTTAGGCGTTTAATATGCGGTGTTGAGTCCATTTCGTTGAGCAAGGAGTAGCTCTTGTCTATTCCATATTTGGCTTAAGGAACTTTATCTGTGCTCATTTCAATCTCTGGTTTTATGCAGCACCCCAACTCACCTTTCCCCTTAAGCAAGCATAAGTTGGTTTTCTAAATTTGAGACCCTGTTCTGTTCTGTAATTCAGTTCCTGTGTAGCCAAGTTTACATTCCGTGTATTACTGATATCTTATGATGTTTCTTTTTCTGTGTGACTTATTTCAGTTAGAATCATCATACCTGAATCCACTCATTGTGCTGCTAAGGGCCTGATGACATAGATTTCATTGCTGAGTGATATTGCTTTGTAAGTAAATACCACAACTTCTTTATCCATTTTTCACTTTCTGCGATGTTGAACTTGTACTGTAAACGAAGTTCTTGTAAGCAGAGGCGTCCCAAACTTTGGGGTGGCTGTGTCTTTTTGATTTTAATTTCCCTAAGCTACAGGACCATAAGTGGCAGTGCCCTAGGCTCTGTTGCTTTGTTTTTTAGATGTTTCAGGAAACACCATACACTTCTCCTGAGTGTCTGTTGGTAATTTACATCCCGCCCATCAGCATAACAAGGCTCCCAGTTCTCCATGGCCTGTCCTGCCTTTCTGGATTTTACACTTTTTTCAGATGGCCCTTTTGACCGGGGGGAAGTGAGACTTCATTGTAGTGCAGATTTCCTTTGCAAGCTTGCTTGGTTGGCCAAAAAGGGCTTATGCGTTTTTTCCTGAATATATTCAGGAAAAAACGCATAAGCCCTTTTTGGCCAAGTGCATCATTGTGGACGTTCTGCCTCTTTTCCTATGCTTTCAATGCAATTCCAGTCTACCTCCTGAAATCGGTTTCCTGCAATTCTGCCCCGCTTTCAAGTCCTCTTGGCAGCCTTACTTCAGTCTATTTTTGGACGATAGCTCTCATTTATAACTCTGCAGGTTTGTGAATTACAGTGCCCCTGAGCTCCTTTCTTCAACTCGCTTTCTTGTGACCTGGTCGCAACACCGCAGGATGGCTTCAGGCCCTAATCTGGTTCCGGCCCGGCACGCTGAGCCTTTGGTTAATTCCTCTTCCTGGTGGGAAATGAGAGTTAAATTTGCCCATCCAGACACTCCAGCTAGTCTCTCATTGGTTCTCGCTATTCCTGTTCATCTTCCACAGAAATTGCAAACTGGGCCAAACAGGAGGTTAAAGGGACTGACTCTCCAAGTCGGGAGAGTGTTAGTAAAGCATCTGGAATGTTGCACCCGAGTACCAGCGTACGAAAACTGAGACATATTTGAACACGTCTCCCGATCACATGGTTGATCATACTCTGGGTTCCACATGCATGTTTTAGCTGAAGGAAGAATACCTAAAACCTGGGTAGTTGAAACCCGTGGAATGGGTACCATGCAATATGACTTCAAAGGGTCTTCATTTGCTCACCGAACCTCTCCAATCCTATCACTGCTGCGTTTATGCCCCTGTACACATGCTTGATTCTCTTTCG